>NW_026623647.1:242296-292971 GCF_030028575.1 Malurus melanocephalus | reverse complement strand
AAAAAAAAAAAAGCAAAACCAAAACAAAAAAAGGACAAAATATTCTCAACTAATTATGTTGAACGTACACCTGATTTTGTTATTAAATCAATTATCAAAGCATGTCCAGGTATGTCAACCCTCCCAACCAGGACTGCAGGGTATCCACTGTAAAATAGGCTTTAGCTCCATAAGCAGCAAAAACCTTTCAGGAGGGAGTCAACAGCTTCAGGAAGCCCATCCAAAATAGCAAAATCAGAACTCAGATGCTCCAACTTGTGACTTTTGTTGTTGTTTTTAAATCTGAAGAACTTTGCTGGTCCTTCAATTCAGAACCACAAAGAAGAGAATGAGAAAAATGAGCAGAATTCTGTGACAAGGTGCAGATGGAGGACATCCATGTGAAATAAAGACCATGCTGCAACTAATAAAAGGWCTAGGTCCAACAAATTTCCTATGTAATAACAGCTGTTTTTGCATAAATCTATTTGCAAAGAAATAAATCAGGACTCACTGATTAAGTACTGGCTCAAAGATTCATGAAATGTGGCTTAATGTGGACTTCTATAACCAGTGTCAAAAGCAGACCCAAACCARTGAGAACCACAGGGCCCTGAATGTGTCTTTTGAATGTGAAATGGGTCCAACCTTTTGAAGGAGACCTCAGTGCTGTTCTCAACACATCCTCTCACAAATGAGCTTCAGTGATTAAGGAGAAAGATTAAGCCCTGAATGTCTCCTCATGARCAGGAGTCCAAACAAACTATGGTCAGAATTTAAGTGGCCTCCACTAAATTTAGATTATACCATCAGTAAATAACCCTGCTACACCACAGTTAATAGTGTGGTTGCTGCTCTAAGTTCCTTTCCGTTGTGGAGGCCGGTCAAGTTGGTATCAATCAGCATAAAGCACAAGAGCAKCCTTCCATCTCCAGCTACTCAGAAAAGCTGTATTTTAAGGAGTCTTTAATGGACTATTAAATACAGAGGAAAACTTAACCATGATCACTCACTAAACCAAGGAACGACGAGCATTTTCAAGCAAATCACTCACCACATCCGCATCAATAAGTGATTTCAGGGAGTAGCTTTGTTCACCTYACCCTAATGTGAGCTTTCCATGATCCATCTGCAGCATATCTGCCTGAACAATTATGTCAAACATACGGAAACAAAGCTGGCAGGAGGAGGGGAGGAAGAGACAGCACCACACCAGCTGAACAGGGTGTGGAGTTACAGAGACAGCACCTACATGAAGCTGCAGAGACCAACTACTGAATGTTCTGCAAAAGAAAATTCTATTGCTCAGATATATTATAATTATTTGAAATTCAAGTATGCTTACAGAATAGTTCAGCCCCTTGAAAGCATAAATTGCCAGGGATGATGTTCAAGTCATTTCTATTACCTTGACACTGTTGACAAATGCGCCATTGAAGGATTTTACAGCGCTGTACAAACTCATCATAACCATCAGCACACCACTATTGGTAACGAAAAGCACTTCATGAARTGCCCTGTGTGAAATCTAAAATTTGATATGCCTCCTATCTGACAGCTATCCTRTATTAAACTCACCTTTTAACTGCGGTTAAAGCCAAGTGAGTACCCAAGTGGCCTTGGACACCTGAGAATAGCTGAGCAGATGGAGCTCAGACAAGCTAAATAACCAATATTAAGAACATCTAAGTTCATACAGAGTATTTCCTTCAAGTACAACGTGTTATCTTCAGATGCTACATCAGCCATTTATATGAATCCCGACAGGCAGTGAAGATTCACRCGCAGTGACACCTGAAAACAAGAATTAATGCAGGTGGTTTTCCTGCCTGAACGTATGTTCTGCAGCAAAAATACACAGCTCTTAATCCTGCTAAGTGCAGTGCACAGTAACGCTGGGAAATTATGAGCGCACAGACATCTTTATGTTTTGCCTACTTGGCAATCTATGTTTTCTGTACACAGATTTATTTGTAAGTGATCCATAYGCAATACCGTTCCCAGAGTTTGTGTAAAGTCGTACTTCAACAGCAAACAAAATAAAATCACTGCGGGTGTGGTGAAGGGCAAAAAAAGGGAAGGTTGGCACGCTGTGTAATTCAGACAAAGAGCTCAAATTGAACCTAAACTGCAGGAAATAATAGAATTGGCTCCAAAATCAGATAGATGGCTGATACTCAAAAAGTAGAGAGGGTTTTTAAAGATTATTTTAAAATTATCATTACTTGCTTGTTCCTTTAAAAAAAAAAAAAAGCCCCTGTGGGTACTTTGTGCTGCTGAGAACTCCTGATGCCAATAAAATAGGCAAAGTTTGGATAACTCCAGACCTGGCACTACTGGATACCTCCAGCTGCTCAGCTTATGATTCTCCCCTTCAGGACTCAATCACCTCTGTGTAAAACAAGTTCTTCACCTGTAAGAACATCTATTCCACCTAAAGGTTATAAATGATAAAACAAGGACTCAAAATTCAGGTGCTGCTGGATGAGTCAGGCAGTAGATCCAATTTGCATCATGCAAGCAAACAAAACTTCTGCAAACTGCAGCCTGGAGAAACGACGACACCTTCAACGTGCGCATTTCTTGCTGTTTAATCAGAACTGTTTTCTTTYATATTTTTGTGTATGTTTGATGCAATTACTGGAAAAGTTTTTAGCTTGTTAGGCAGGTTGTCAGAAGACATGATCTAACAGTGCCTCCTGGCCTTAAAATCTATGCATCTTTGATATATTTCTCGGGAGCTGGTGAAATATTACCCTTACTTCTAAAATGCCTAGGCACACACTTCTCTGGCAATCTGTGAGGTATTACTCACATTTCATTTACTTAATGCTCCATCTTCCCAACAATTCGAAATAAACTTTCTATGGGGGAGGCATGTCAGGGTATGCTCTCTAGTACTATTCTGAAATTAAATTCTAATTGCAGGGTGTTATCTGCATCAAACCAAGCCTTTTAAACTGTAATATTAAAAGAGCTAAACAGTGTTGCTGAGATGAATCTGCCCAAATGATGGCTGGTTCCTGTTTCTGTACATCCCCTCTGGCTGTGCCAAGCGGATTTGCTGTGACTGGATGGACCCAGAGGATGACCAACCCCAATCCCACTCTCACAGCCAAGGCAAACACCAAAAATCACAAATRTGGTTTTTTTTCTGCCCACGAACAGCACGGGTGCAGAGACAGATTGAGACTGGCAGTTAAATACAAACTGATTTACAAGGAAAAAGGAAAAAAAAAAACCAAACCAACCCACAAACATGTTTAAAGCTGGTTTGAAACCTCCATTTATTGAAAAAAAGCTGGTTTGTAGTGCAAGGCCCAGTCCCCTTCTCAGCTCATAACACCACCGCAGTAGGAAATTTGCAAGTTAAAATACATTTCCAGTGCACTGACAACATATGCAAAGCCACATTTTTAAGCCATTTCCTCCCCGATTTCCCCTCCGTGCCAGCTCACTGCTGCACTTCTACTATTTCATGGGCTTATTAATATTGCAGCTGCACAACCAGAATTCCTATAACCAGGCGCAAACCGAAGCTCCACATAAGGGGGTCAGTTTGTCAAACTCCCCATGAACAACATCTGTAACAGCYGAAATTTGAGTTGCCCTGAACACTTTCCTGCCGGCAGCAAGTCTCTGCCTTATTAACTACTGACTTTGTTCCAGATCTGCCTTGTAAAATTGCATTTTTAAACCTAATCTGCATCACCAGGACCCATCCACAAGCAGAAGAATTTTCTGACTGCAGTATTGGAAATCATGGAAATATTTCCTCCACAATCACAATTAGACTCTTCTCTTGAAATTAAAAGCTGCTTTCTATGATCAGCAGCTTTGCAGTACTAACCATGATTTCTCTGTTGATTCTATAMAAAACCCAAACATACTTCTTCTGTGTATCCTATTTTAATAGAAATATGSTACAAAGATCCATCACTGCAAACATTTAAGTCCGTGTTTGAGATTCATTTCAAACGTAGCCAAAGGCCAACTGGAGGTTTGTGAGACACGTCCAGGTTACCCTCAGGATTTATGCTTGTCAATCCATGTCTGGCACCTTTCCCACATTTGGCCACTATTCATATCCCATCAAAAGCAGAAACAGGATGACATCACTGCAAAACGCATCCTGAAAGCCCCGCTCTGTCCCTATTAGAGTGAATCAAATTGCAGAATTTTCCTTACTTAGAATCCCATCATTTTGTAAAGAGACAATTTCCCATCTCTTTTAACCAATCTTTTTTACACTTTGAGTTTAYCATTTGGGTAAACTCTTTAATTTTAACCTCCTTTATCATGACTGTATTTGCTTTAGAACAGTTCCTGATCAGATTCTTCCCCTTTCTGTATTTTCAGCTTGGGGAGATAACTTTCAAGTGGAAAGATGGTGATCAAAAGACATCACAAAGCCTGAAAAAATCCTCCCAAGAAGAAAATGGCAATGAAAAAAGGAATAGAGGGAAGCAAGAGATGGAAAGGAGATGGCTCTAAAAGAGCTTGAGGAAAAGCCCCAAAAATCTGCCATATATGTGGGGACAGTCCTGGTTTAATACAAAGGCCCAGGCAAAACTTGGTGAACACAACACACCCCATTACAGCTCCTTCCCCATAAAAAAATACCTTTCCTCAAAGAGATGATTCAGATTGTGGGGAAAGCTATACATCTTTTCAACAGATCTTTCTCTTTTCATCATARAAGCGAGCTCCAGCAGCTCTCCCACGGAATTCACTGTGAAATAAAATTTGCAACCTGGCAGCAGTGTCTGATGAGCAATATACAATCCTTCCTGAAAGGCCCAGGAGGATTCTATTGTTTTGAGGCTTAATTTTCAATTTGCATCTTTAAAAAGGTATGATTTCATCCAAATTCACTGGTCTGCTCATTTATATTTATCTCTAAGAGACCACATTTCAGTTCCTTTGAGAAGAAACACAGTAAAAAATTTTATGTTCAAAATTATTCTAAGAGCACTACTCATATTTCTTGTTTTATTGCAATCTGCTTGGACAGAGATGTGACTAATTTATTTTGAAGGGCCTGATTCTGCAGGCACTCCACACTCAGTAATCCCTTTGTGTTCTGTATGTCAGGCAGCAAAAAGAGGAGTTCAAGAGGCATAAATGGACACATTTTTGTTCCATCAGGGGCTTTAGGGTGGTTTACACCAAAAGAGGATGAATCCTATACCTCAGAATGAAAAATACAGAGATATTTTGCCCCATGCTAAACAAGTCTGCCCTTAACAATGACAAGCTCAAAACGAACTGCAACTGGAATCAATTAAAATTCATCACAAAGCATCTGTACCTTGCTTCAAACCAAACAAAAAAAGTTGTGCCTCGCAGCCTACAATATCTTGGGAATGCTCACGCCAGCTCCCTTCAGAAAAGGCTCTTGACACTGCTTCTATAATGAACATCTTAAGAACTGTAAATGCAACGTTAACTAGTGGTAAAAGCTCCAGGATACACAATGGTTGTGAAAGAGAGCAATTAAACGGAGAGTTATTTTGAACCCGCGTCCCCATTTAAACTATTTTCCTCGTGGTCCATCTGCCAGAGAGCCTTTAAGGCAGACAAGAAGATGCAATACCCATCCCAGAAAGCTGCTGCTGCACTAACATTTCCAAAAGGCCCACAATGCTGACTACCACGAGCCTCGTTAGGAAAATGCAAGTTGCTCCACTATCCTTAAATAGATGAGTTCCATGGGCATCGTGCAAAAACGAGACTGAGCTCCCACAACAAACACAACCAGAGCAGCATCACGCTCCCCACGCCAGCTGTGAGCCCAGAAAAGAGCCAAGGTCCTGCTGATGGAAGCCAGCCCCATCTTGACCATTTCCAATTTTTTTTTTTAGTTTTTTTTTGCATGGAAAGTATTGTATTTAACCAAAACAATGAAGGATGGATGAGGGAGGCCTTCGCAGCCCTCGCTGCAGGAATGAAAAGTTTCTCTCTCGTTCACGACTACCAGATGGCAAAAATTCCAAGAGGAAGATGAATTTTAGGGTTGATATTTTTACTACACATGTTCAATAAAGTAAATAAAGAATGTGAGGAAATTTATGGAACTCAGAGGAGATTTTCTCAGCACACAAAAATTCSGGATAGAATTTAATTGCTGTACCTGAAGAAAGAGGAGATATAACTGGGGGAAATTCATTATCCTGAACAACACWCACTTTATTCACCTTATCACCAGTGTCAGACAGTGGCAGCTGTTTTCATCAAAGCTCAGAATACTCCAGCAGCACTCTGGGATGAAATCCTCAGCTACTGGAAACAATGGGATGTGATAACTGAGGTCTAGGCAGGTACACAACGTTTGGACTTGATGTGTTTACAAAGACTGGTGAACGTGATTCCAGACTGATTTCTACTTGGAAACATTCCCTCCTTACCTTTGGCATTTCCTCTACAACACTTTCCAACACCTTCACTGGCAATCCCCCACTAAAGGCAAAGAAAATCAAAAGGTCAAAGCCTTAATTTGTACAAATCATAGTGTGCGTGACTAAAAATGCACTGCTAACCCTGACACTCCAATAACTGATTACCCAACCTCACCTGGAAAGCAGGAAAAACAAATAAACAAAGTCAAGGAAAATTCACTTTGTGGTTTGACAGAATCACTGTCACCAGTGGCATCAAAAACCCTGCAACATTTATTTTTTTCTTCTAAATCCTGGAAATTAGGTTACTGGAAAAACCTCCCTTTAAAACAAATGTACACAATAAAAAAAATACAATACAAACATTGGAAAACTGCAAATTACCATGTGTCTGAAATCCCTGAAATCAAGAAACAAATAAAGAACTTGTAAACATCTCCCTTTGCCGATCTCACAAACATCTGGAGAYTGACTCAAGTTTTGGGTGGTTGGCTCAGATTTTTGTTTTGTTTTTTGATTTTGAGGTTGACACAGCCTCAAAACTCTGATGTTATAATTTGGCCAAATTAATCATTTGGAGCAAAAGATACTAAGGAGAATAAAACAGATTTGATAAACACTATTTTAATATATTTCACTAACTTTCCCAATGTTGTATTTGTGAGACATTCCACACTGCAAACTTCAAGCAGATCTCTAATGTAAAGGCATTAAATAAGTGAGAATTGAACTAACAGAGCTGAAGTGTTCAGCAAAACCTATCACCGAGGCTGCTCCATCTGCTTTTACTTATTTAGGAAACAGCAGGTTTCACATATTTGAGATGAAACGAATGAGAAAACATTACAGCAACATAACTTCCTTCAACTGAAAATATCCACCTAACAGATTTTAAAACAGATTTCTAATACATGTAGGAAGGGTTCCCTGATTTTTTTTTAATTGGCTCAGTAAAGTACAAAGATGTTTCATTTCTCACAGGTTTACTTCTGCAACACTTATTTGTTTAACAGTTTTGCAGCGAAAACGGTGCTGCCAGCTCATGCTGCTTCTTCCCACATAATGCTGCTCCAGCCCATCCTTTAGGAAAATAACAAATGAAGTGTTTACACGGGTGCTCGATCCTGCCCACAGGCGATGCCAAGGAGCAATTCCTCACACCTCTGATCATCTCCTCACCCATCCATGTGCTGCTTACCCCCTCTCTGGATCCGTGTGAGCTCCAACCCAACCCAACACAACCCAGCTCCAACCCAACCCAACCCAGCCCCAACCCAACCCAACCCAATCCAACCCAGCCCAACCCAACTCAACCCATCCCAACTCAACTCAACCCATCCCAACCCAACTCAACCCAACCCAACACAGCTCCAACCCAACTCAACCCAACCCAGCTCCAACCCAACCCAACTCAGTCCATCCCAACCCAACCCAACACAGCTCCAACCCAAGCCAGCTCCAACCCAACCCAAGCCAACCCAACCAAGCCATCCTGGTCCTGTCCACGGATCCTGGGCACTGCTCGCCCTCTCCTGCTCTCCACACCCAGCCTCAGCTGTCTGGGGAAGCCATCCTTGATACCAGTGCTGGATGCTCAGCTCTGACCGCAAATCCCTTGCAATCCATTTCCAAACGCCACTGCTTCCACACTGCCCTGTGCAGCCCGTGCCAGGGCAGCTTCATCAGCCAAGCTGCTCAGTCCRTGGATTTGGGATCCAAAGGCTTCTCTCCAATAGAGGAATTTGATGATAAAGGCCAAGATATCATCAGTCCTGTGCTTCCCTAGGAAAGCTTTTCCTTTAGTACCATATATATACACACACAGACATAATAAATATATAATCTCTCAATGCACTGAGTTGAGCTGAACTGGGTTTTCTGACTTCAACTCAGCATAAACCAGCTACAAAAGATCCCCACTCAGGAAAATCCCACACACCCAYGATATATTGCACACCATGGAATTGCTGAAACATCCTAATCTCTGACTGCATCTGCAGTTTTCTCTCTTAAGTGTGCTATATATTCAAAAGGCACTAGAGACACGAGGAAGGAACAGTAAAATCAAAACAGGAGGAAAACCATAAAGGAGCAAATTCTCCTTTGAGCCATCCCACACCTGACAGCTTTGCAATTTCCCTGTGCAATCCTCATCAAGACCCATCATGTAGCTTCTTTGCAGCCATCATAATTATAATTAAGTTTCCAAGAATTACCTCCAAGCCAGGTGCTATCTACAGTTTTAATGTCACTGGTCATTTCTGAAATGCTGAGAAGCGTAAAATTTTTCTGATGTTGAATGTGACAGCAACCCACCATTGTGGCAGAGTGTGCTAACTGTGAAAATTAAATAAATTAGCTCAATCTTCCAAAGATGGTATGGTCAAGGATACTCAGCCATTGCAATGTTATTGCCTACATGGGGGGAGGAAAAAAGGGAAAGCTCACTTGGGAAAGTAAAATGGWATTCTCTTATTGTTACTGCTACACAGAAGATTGAGTCAAATGAACAGAATCAGGCAAAAGAATAAACCAGCAAATATCTTCCTATTGTCMGGCTGCCAATTTAAACCAGCTTGATATTTGCTACAACTCCATGAGCTTTATGGTCAATAGCAAGTGAAAGCAGAAATTACCCCAAACATTTTAATTTTGTATGGTTGCCAGTCACTCATATACTTCAAGAAAATATAATTTTTTTAAAAGCATGAAGATCTCCATATTTTCTAAAGATTGCCTAATGTAACATTCAAATTTTACTTTAAAGAGCAAAACAAATAGCTGAGACCATGTAAGCACCAGTTAAGTGAACCAACCAACAGAATTTTGGCCCTGCAGTCTTTAAAATTCCCTTTTAAACCAGTCCTTCGACTTCAAATATTGGAAGATATTCCACTTCTGAACCTAACACTTCCAGGATTGAAGCCACAGCTCTCAATGAGCTAGATTAATTAATTACAGATAGACTGATTAATTAAAAAAAAAGCAAGTAGAAATAATTTGCTTACTTAACGCATCAAAGCCAATTGAAAAGTTGAATATTCAGCTTAGGAGTAGACTGGCATTTCAGAACTTCCTCTACACTGTGAGGAGTTATTTGTGACAATAAATTCTCACCTGCAAAGTTACGCAGCAGAGTTTTCATTTTATATTATAAATCACAAAATAACAAGCACAAACCTGCAGTTTGTTCCATCAGGGTTCCAATMTTGTGTTTTGATCAGGCTGAAACAAACACCTCTGTATTTTGTGACGAGCACGCCATCAAATCATAACCACACTGATTTTACCACAGCAAAATTTACTATTCAATTTTACTGATCCTTTGACCATTTCTACAAAGCAGCTATCTGGTTCTAATATAAGCTCATAATAAAAAAAGCCAACAAGTGAAACCAAACAACTCTCCCACCTTGATAAAAGCCTCAGTTCCCCCCCGTTTCACAGCATAAATTCTCTCCCAGCTATTTCCAAGGGAAAAAAACCACTGCTCCTGTGTAAAACTGCAGACCAGGAGTGATTATCAAACAGGATTGACCTCGATTCTGGCACAGCACTCAAGGCTGACCAACACCTGAGTCCATACATAGTTAAAAAAAAAATAAAAAAACCAGGAATTAATTATCCAGGGTTTACAAAACACTGCACTAATTACTGCCAGCACATCCATGTGCTGCAAGATGCTCTGTCATGGTGAGCATCTGATGGTGCTGGGGATGAGGATTCTGTCAGCCCCGTGGTTSTGCAGATGGGACAGCAGGAGAGAACAAGAAGTTGGTTCAGCCTCTAAATACGCCTGTGCTGAGGTCAAAGCTTCAGCACAGCAACAAGCAGCTGTGAAATGCTTCATTTTCAAAAAATGATCATCCACTTCCACATCTCCCAAATTCTCCATGGGCCACTGAAAGCCTGTGAGGTGCACAGAGYTGAAAAATCGAATGGCCAAACATCAGCTTTTATGAGCTGCACGCTGAAGAGCTGCATCTCCCATGCCCCCTGCATATATAAAGGCAATACAACATCATCCAATTTTGTTTTGTCATTTTTCTGCATAACTCAGTGAGTTAAGYATGTATTTATCTCTCTTTTCAAGTATCTCGCTAAAGGCTAAAGCTCATGTTTATTTGTACAGACAGRAGATACATCTCACAACTGAAAAACATGTTTGAGGCTCAAACAAATGCATTAGTAACAAGAAAAGGGCAATTGGTTGATAAATGGAATATTCTGTGCAACTGCTTTAATTGATAAATACATTTTGCCCAGAGGAGGTGAAGGGATACAATGGCAAAAGATGAACTGTGCATTGTTTTTTCTGTCCTGAAACTCCATTAGACTGTTACCTTGTGTATAAGGCAATTCATTCACGACTCATTCTGGTGCATTCAGGTTGTCCCAAGACACATAACATTATTAGACACATCAGTTAGAGGTTAAATTTCATAATAAAGCCCAGAGCAAACTGTGTAAGAGATCTGAGACTAGAAATTTAACAGAAGCAGCTGCTACCAATTCTAATGTACAACTTAATTTCATTTGGTAACAAAAGCGGAAAATATGGGCAAAGAAAGGCCACCGTCAAATAGTCCAAAGGCAACTGTTTTTGCAAGACAAGTGATAGTTTAATTTACTGGCCATGGTGAGTTTTGCAATGAAACAAACTGCAATCTAATTACTTGCTGCAAAACAAGAGCCTGATTTGATTTTAGGAGAGGCTCTCTCTAATTCCCTGTTATTGTTTTGTCACTGTAAACTTAGATATTGCTGGAGGGCCATCGAGTTTAATTTTAAAATCAATCCTTGATTTACACGCACATCCTGCCCGGCGTGCATGTGTAATGTGCTGGGGATGAAAATATCCACCTCCTCACTTCACTGGGGGTTAAAAATAGTGATTAAAGAAAGCCCACAACCACCTGCATAAGGAGACAGGGAACAGAAACTCAAGGGCCCAGAGAATACAGAGTAAATCAGCAAATGAGGAAATCTTGAGCTTGGTTTCTAGATTATCACTTTGAACCAGTATGTGTTGGAAATTAGAGTTATTTTACTTCGGTTACAGAAAAAGTATAAGCAGATTTCTGCTCAGAACCATCTCTAGCAAGTGATGTTAAATTGTTTAGAAATAAATCAGTTTATGATTTGCCTGAAGTTTGTTTGAAAGACACCAAAGAGCCCGTGAGTTGTGTCAGGGATGCTCCGACTCGACTGCTCTGGACAGGTGATAGAGCAACAGCACAGCCCAGAATCACTGAAAATATCACACCCCACAGCAGGAAAAAAMGCCTTTTAAGGCAGAGGATGAGAACTCAGGGGAGTTAAATTAACAACATAGCACAACATTTTACCAAGTAATAGCACTATATTTTTTCTTTTATGGAGCACTGCTCGGGGCAATATTTAATCTCTTGAGTTTAATGAACTTTTAAAACTACTCAATAAATACTCAAGGCCATGACAAGTACAATCAYAAGATAAATTTAGTCCTACTCCAGTGGACTATATCACTTTTTGTTATTAAAAAATGTTAATTTTAATATACTAGGGGACTTCATTTCTATAAAATAAGGTGTCAGGGTTTCTAAATTCATATCACAATGGTTAGTTTTCATTAAAGATGTTAAGTACATTGTCATTTTTAATAAAAATACATGGTGAGCCCTTCTTTCCAGGCTAATAATAGAACTTTGGACAAATAGTGCTATCCATAAAATGTTCCAGCTCTCAGCAAGGTTTCCTTTACTCACTATAGAGGTTAAGATTTYGTGAAATTACTTGATGAATTGAATTCATGTAGCTAAAGCATTTGTGATGGACCTCAAAGTGAAGACCTAGCTAATTACTGCATATTAATGTATTATATGGATAATATAACATTACACACATAGCAGTAATGTATTATATCGTGCATAAATGCATTAATATGCAACTAATACACATGCTAGAATAAAACAAACCACTAAAATAAAACAGAGCCACCCTCAGAGTAACATCATTCACAAATAATGCCTGTTATTCCTGTCGGCATACATATGGAAGAAATGCATTAAAAAAATGTTAAAAATGTAGTGTGAAGAACTCAAAAGGTAGGAAGCACCAAAACAGAGGTTATGAATGTAAGCTGTCAGTCATCTCCTAATTTCAAAGCATTTTTATTTAGCTCTCCAAAGTGTCTGCCTGCAGGTGTTCAAAAGCAGCCCCCAATTCTCTCTCTCTACCTCCTGAAAATAAAATCAAAGCATCAGGAGGGTTTGGTCAGTGGCACTAAAGTATCAAAAAACTAAAATTCTGCATAGCCAGGTCATCACACCACCAAATCCACCCATCCTGTTCCGGACAGGACAGCCAAGGACACCACCTATGCTGCCTTCACCCATAAATACTTCACTCCTCAAATGCCTTTAAAATTGACTACAGCTTTGTAAATATGCTCCCTCAGTTATCAGACACGAAGCACTAAGTAGTCTTCCCATTTATTTTTCATTACCTCCCTGAAAAATGGAGAAAATCAACTGCTACAATTCTTTTTGAAATACATTTCTGAAAATCTGGATATTGATTTAACCTCTTTCATGCCACATTTCTTTCAATTTCCAGAAGCGTGCCTTAGCAAAACAGCCCTGTTAGCTTGGAATAACAGCCTGGATGTACCAAGAGAGTTGTGCAAGGATTCTTCTCATGAGGAGAAGCTCCACAGACACAACAATGTTCTTCTTGCTTTAGCTGGGCATGTATCAGAAACAATTCTATTAAGGTAAAAAGCCAGACTAGGACAGAATCCTGTTATAATGTTGTTTACTRAATAAATATATATTATTTCCAGTATTTATATAGATTCTTTCACGAACAACAACATGCTGTGTATTTAAAAGCTCTTTTTAACAAATTTCTCTAGGATAAGCAGCCCTAYAGAATGAGTTTGCCTTCACCTCAGCTACTCCAACACCTCCTGTACCCATTATTACCACCAGACACAACCAGAGAAGCATCACGTTATAAGGTTCTGCAACCTTTGCCACACAATGCCCAATATGAACAAAGGATTTCATAAAAAATGGTTCTGACACATAATTAACATTTAACATAAATAACATTTAACATAATTAACAGTTAATTCACGTGTTCTGTTCTCATGGCTGAAATTGCCTTCCCAGTTTTATGAAGAGCTTTTAGGATTGGGAAAGAAAAATTGGGTGGGTTCTATTCCCTCTTCTCTGATCCCATTACAGAGCTGTCTCTAGGAAAGCTTAAACACTAAATATATTTACTGTATTAGCCATACTGTACTACACATCTCATACACAGCTGAAAAGATGCATTTCCAAATTTACCAATTATCTTTGATGAACATAATGTCACTCACAATAAWTGTGGCCATTCAGTGCTGTTTTCCTCAGGATTTTTCTCTCTTTCATGCATTAGAAGGCTGCTGCTCATAGCTGATGATGAGTTTTGTCAAAACGGAGCAAGCATCACCAAAAGCAGAGCACAAAAGGCAAGATGACCTTTCTGCTGCACACAAAGCAACTAAAGTGAAAGAAATTAGATAGAAAACCAGCCTAGGAAAGGACCCTGTTATTAGTGCAACCAGGGAGAAAGTTTGCATGTGAAAACTGTACCTCATTTGCCTTCAAACAGTTCCAACCAAACAGATCAAAACTTCAGCATTTTGAATTTCCTGAGCTGAGCTACACAAACCCCTTTGTCTGGGGGCTGCAAGGATGATGATTCTGCAGATTCATCACTGTGAAAAACACCCCATGCCCAGGGTTTGCAGAGTTAATTCGGATTTCAGCACCCAGCCCCAGCCCACACCTGAGCTACCTTCAAGAGTGGCTGTGGACAAACAAAAAAAAAGAAAAAAACCACCTCAAAAATCTGTCTTTCCCAAGTAAAATCCATTTTTTTCCAATTTCAGATGGAGGTTTCCAGCCTCATAGCAGTAATGGGACACAAGCACTGACATTATAATTCAATAAAGGGAAAAGAAATCATATCTGTCAGTCCATCTTTGGATCACAGGGCCTCTTTCTTGTTCCTCCTAGCTGACCTCTGCAACAAAGCTGTCAGCTTGGAAGAGCTTAATATCTTGAGAAGATAACCCCCTTAAATTTCTTGCCTGGCTCACTGACATTCTGTCAACTASGAGGAAACCTGGCCCAAATTTGGGATCACTGGGATTTCTTTCAGCTTGCTGAGCAGCATGCCAATGCTGTGTGCATCTGCCCGGGGTAAACTCCCRAAGAGCCTGATCCTGCAAACTGTCAGGAGTCCAAAAACTCCACTAATGCCTCTCAGTAGCACACTGCTTACGAATTAGGAGAAATTTCTGGGCAGAGGTTTAATTCTCTTTGGTCTTTTAAACACGAAAGTAACGCCACACTAGAAAAAAAACCTCTGTGCCTCCAAACTTTCTTGGCATACTCAGAAAAACAGGAATTTCATYGTCTTTTGTGGTCCTCCTGGACCAAAATGGGCATCTCCACCACAGATACAGATCCAACTTCAACCTGCCAGAGCTGAGCATCACCAAGGCTTACACACACCAAGAAGTGCGACGTAAACTGAGGAGTTTCAGAGGCTTCCCTGGTGCTCCTCACAAGTTTTTCCTGTTCTATTAGAGCAGTGTGTTTGTATGGCAGATCACAACCTAGAAACCARGTGCTGCAAAGCAGCCTTGGAAGGAGCTGAGACACAAATCAGTGTTCACTTCTCACCCAGGGATGGGATTTCACAGCCCACAGGCAGTGCACACATTCCAGCATTGTTTCACTGTCCAGTGATGGGAAACAATGCTTGAGGAAAAACCTTCATTATTTATATTGTTAAAATACACAGGTTCTATATAAAGTTATTAAGTAATTCGTTTAGCTAAAAGCTCTTGCTGCCACCAATTCTTACTGTGAGAGAAACTGAGGTTTTGGTTAATTAACATTTGGGYAATCAATTTAGTACAATCCAAGCTGAAGCTTTGCTTTTCATGTTCTGACATTGCAGGCCTTCCTTAAAGCCTTTTTTATCCAAATAACTCATAGTCTTAGGACCAGAATCAGTATTTAGTTATGTGAAGCCTATTTAACCAAATTTTCCACAATAATTTTCCAGCAAAACACAGCTTTTAACTCTTTTTGCCCCTCTCAGAGGAAGAATTCTCACTCACGTATCACATGGTGAAAATTTCAAACACTGAGCAGGTGATAAAGAACCAGGAGTGAAAAAAACTCCAGAGAAGAGACCTGACAATCAACTCAAAAGACATTATTTATTAAAGCATATCGAGTGAACATGCCTAATTTGCAAGTTCAGTTGTAACAGCTGACACCTGCCCTCTTTACTATGTTAACAGCAAGGTACAAAATCCCTATCAGCCACCCCAATATTTGYACTTGGCAATTAGCATGTTTTTAAAATCTCAACCTAAAATCCARTCAGATTTACTGTAGGAGTAGAACTTCAATTCAAACTTCTTTCTGTTGGTGCAATGAAATATTATTTCCTGTCTTTGCTGTGCACAGAAAACAATATGAAAGGATTTGGGAGGGGAAGTTGGCAGAGGCTGTTGGACGTGCTCTTTTTATTACCTTAAAATTTAATGTATTTTGGATGAGAGGCATGGAAATACCACACATCCTGTGGATCTGAGTAACATCACTGCCCACGCTGGCATCAGGCTTTGCACACAGAGATGGGCAGATCATTACATCTCTATCAAGGACCGTGGCATTATAAAATTAAGCAGAAGAGTGGGATGAAGCAGAGACAACAATGATTAATGTATGAACAGAGTCCACTCAACCATTGAGGCAGTAATAAAGGTATTMATTTGACTGCAAACATTAAAATATGTACAGTAAGATGGATTTTTGAACAGTGCAGTGTGGCATAACCTTAATACAGTACATTAAAATCATTCATTACAATGAATAAATAGCTTAATGAGATTTGAAACATCCAGCACTCTCTGTGTAAGCAGGTGATGAAGTGAAGCYTGATATCGGCACCACTGAACATAAATTATGCAAAAGTAATACTTYTAATGTCATCTATTCACCGGCATTGTTGCTTTTGTTAAATATTCAAGTGTACATCTTTCTGAGACAATATCAAATTAGTCTGTCCTGGAGTTTACAACAAATTCCCCAGCAAGTGTCTGATTTGCATAAAAGTAAACAAAATAAAAATATGCACATGGAGTGTGATTTCTTCCCTTTGGTTTGTTCTTGTGAGGAAGAAAAACACATCTTTCCAGGGGTAGAATGTCTGTTCTTGTTTTGCTGAGTTTTTGCTGCTGGTGGTGTATTACTCCCTAAAAGTCAGTTGCCACATTAAACATGGTTATYCCATGTTAAACTGCAGGGGTATAAGATGAACTGCTGGAGCACTTCTTTCCCCCCTATTAATTTAAACAACTTATTAACAAATCAAGCCATTTTATTTAAATTACGCGCCTAACCATGTAATTAGTTAAGTAAAATCACTTAAAGCACATTTTTCTTCCCATTTTCAACTGTGATGTTGGAGCTGTTCTATGCTAAAGCAGAAAGAAAAGCAATTACTCTAACAATGATTTTTTTTTTAAAAAAAGGCTGGTACACAGGTTCTGTGCAGCACAGACAAGGCTGTGGGTTTTCTTTAATGATCACTTATTTCTTTACTGTGTACAGACACAGCTCAGAGTTTTGGATTAATTTCAATAAATATAAAAATCTTTATTCTAACTGTTCCAAAGCACTTGTTATTTACATTTGGAAGTGCAGGATTACTCATGCATGGCTGCCTGTCAATTAATCCAATATCACCCTGTGGATTTTCCCATTTGTAATTGGAAAATAGAGCTTTTCTGGTTCTCTGCAGAAACAACAGCCATTTAACTACAGGTGGTGCTYGCAGTGGCAGCGCACACATTTCTCCAATGTTTACACAGAAAATAAAACCCCTATTTCCTCCAGAGATAGTAAAGCATTTTGGGGGGTTATTTTCCTGTCTCTGGTATTAAAGTGAGGTTTTATCAATGACAGAAGGCAGAACAGCAGCCGTGGGTGAAGGAGATTAGCAATCTTCCCAGCGTGGTGTGGTTTAACCCCAGCCCCAGCTCAGACTCCCCCGGTGGGATGGGGGAGAGAATCCAAAGGAGTAACAGCGAGAAAATTTGTGGGTTGAGATAAAAATCCTTCTGAGAGGTGCCTGAGAGTCCCTGATGCCCCGTGCTGGCTCCCAGCAGCCCCAAAAGCAGCGGGACAGTGACCCAGAGCAGCGCACTCAGCTGGGTCACCCACGGGACGGGGTGACAGTCACACAGCCAGGCTGCATGAAATCAAATGGAAAAGCTGATGGATTACTGMGAACACTGGCTCCCAGAACTCCTCCATATTCAATGCAAAAGAGCAAGGAATAAAGATTAACCGAGTGTATATTCCCCATGGCGTCCCAGAGAACTTGGGTTTTTACCAAGTTCAAAATCMAGCAAGTTTTATCACAGGGCACCTATTCCTCAGMTACAAAGTGGYYTGGAAAAACTTATCAGTGTGGCTTYCCAGTCACCCATGACTACTCTCCCAAGCCTCCTGCATTCTTAGGGTATTTACAGCCAATTATTTACATCCCTTCTTAAGCAATTCCCTAAAAAAGATTCCCACAGTAATCACTGGATATCTTCCAGAGAGGTTCAATTTTACTAGATGCCATGACACAAACCAGTCACACGGCTACAATGGTATCAGCAATCATCCAAATTCAAGGGGTTTGTACTCAAAACCAACAACTGACTCAAGTGGAGAACGATCCTTACCCAAGAGCAGATGGGGGATTCACTTTTGAGGCACACACAGCAGAATATGTTGCATGCTCCAAAAAACCAAATACCATTTAATGCACAAATTAATATGAAGGAAAAGAAAAAAAAAACCAAACTCCAAAAAATATGACTCAGCACTAAAAATTTCATCCCAAGGAAGTAATTCCGTGCGGGAGATAAACCCACAGAGTTCAACTCTGCTGCAGGATAAATAGGTGTTTACTTTCACTCAGTGGAAGAGTAATCTCAACKACCACAACAGCATTAACATCACCTAATTACTCATCAAAGGCAGCAGCCAAGCTTGCTGACCCAGCCAGCATCTTCCTTTTTCCTTGGTGCTCGCTGTGTCCGTATCTCTGCAGCACACAAGACACAAAGGTGGCACGGCAGCTGTCACAACGGGGGCCGTGGGCTCGTGTCTGCAGAATGCATCCCAACCTGATTACACACTCCAGCAGCTATCACTTCTCAAAATTCAATAGAAATTAATTTCTCAACAATGAGGGCAATTAAAAGGTCCGCGTGSTATAAAGGAAGGATACCTGCTGACACGCCAGCTATGCCAGGGAAGCTGTAAASAAAGCTGGAACGCAGCGATATTAAAAGGAAGACATCAAACTTCCATGCTCTGATTATGGGTCTGTTAATGCAGTTAATGAAACAGTTACTGGTTTAATACAGTATTAACTCCAGCACAGCTTGTGGTACAGTAAGTTACACGTAGCAACTAAATTTTGTCCTCTAATTAAAGGACTTAATGTGAAGCAAAAAAAAAGTAAAGCCTTCATTATATTTGTGGTAAAACATCATTGTTAAAAGGCTCCAAACAATCGATGCAATCAGCAGTTCTGGAGCTTATCTGAGGCCTTGTTTTCACCACTCAATATGAATTGCTTCAACCTCCAGCCATGCTTGAAATCTGAGCAAAAAAATATAATGGTCATCAAAAGAATATCCTGATGACTCACAGGACCAACTGCCTGTGAAGCAGCAATTTTCTAAGAGCAAGGTCAAGCTAATAGGGGTTATCCAAAACACTTCAGAAAATTCAGGAATGCCATGATGATGCCTGAACAGAAACGGCACAAAAAGCCTTCTCAAAGTTAGCTAACTTTGATCAAAATCAAACGGTTACTTTTTTAGACCTCAGCAGCCAAATTTGGAGAGCAAAAGAACTCCGTTTTGTTGGAAGTGGGCCAGGGCAGAGCTCCTGGTGACCATCAGAATGAGATGCTTTTTGGTGCCAAATTCCTTGTGCCCTAACCACATAAGTAAGTGAAATTCCTCCTCCAAATTAGCAGTGCTCGGCTGCTGCAACTCCTCTGGCAGGTGGAATAAACACAGGTACCTGTATTTAATACAGAGCACATGGCCATCTCCACAAAGGAGATATATCTTCCCTTCCCCAAAAACACCCCAAACTCCTGAGTGCCCATGCTGAACATCTTTGGGTTTTGACAGATTTCCTCAATAGCTGCCTGAAGAAAGCTCCCACCACAAGATGACAAAAAAAAACCCAAAGAAAAGATGACGAAGTGCCTTTCCTTCCCACCAACAGCTGGCTTTAASTAATTTTCGGTTATTGAACAAGCTCGCGCAGGTGTGGAGTGTTTGTGGGAGCTCGGTGGCGCGCGGATAAATGAGAACAGCAGCTTCCTGCAGCTCACAATCAGGCAGAGGAGCGTCTGTGGCGGCTGCCAGCGCCACCGTCACAACACAAACCACGGGGTGTCATCAGGATTCAGGTGGAGTTCGCATTTCCTCGCCATAATCGCTTTATTAAGCRCTTCTCGAGGTATCTGAGCTGCTGCTGGAGCAGCTCACAGTCTGTGTCAGCTCTGGTCACACGTTCCAGCTTTAAATCAGGCTGAATTGTGTGTCAGATGCAAGTTATGATTTGGGAGGAAATAACCATATTTAGTCTTTTTCTTTGAGAATTGAATAARCAAACTGAGCTCAGGCAGGTTCCTGGCACAGTCTGGTCACATTTGACTCCAAGTCTTGATGCYACCACAGCTCACAACTATTTTTTAGTGAAGTTAACCCGTGAGTTGATAATGGCATTACAGAGGAAGGGAACTCTGGTGGTCACAATGAGAAATTCTCAGAGCCAAAGATCACTCTGGGGAGCCTCAGGAAATAGGAGGCTTAAAATTCATACACATATTTGCAAATAGTTTGAGTTATGCAAGGAATCAGGCCTCTGACATTTACCCTTCTTGCTGCAAAGGGTCATAAAACAAAGATTTAAACTGCAGTCTAGGCTGGGGGAAAAAAACAAACCAGTAGCCCAACACAAAAAATACAGCAATCTCAGTGTCTAATATAGGAAGCACAACCCGATGGTCCACACAACTGTTTGAAATGCAACTTAATTTTCACATATGAAAGTGGAAGGGCTCCCTGAAACTGGGCTAAAGAGGCAAATGCAGATTTCACTTGCTAAAAATGGGTACAATTAAAGAGGCAATCTTCTCCCTGAAGCCAACTGTAAGTTTACACTCTCTTTAATCTGGKTAAGTTCAAAACTGAAGCAGATTTTTCCACTCTCTAGTACCAACATGTGTTTGGAAATGTTCAACCAGGAGAAGTTCTCATCAGGGGCAGATGCTCTCCTGACACATCACCTGCCTTGGGGATCATCCAGCCCAGGATCTGCTAAATCCTGTCCCCATTCCTGTCCCAAAGTCACTCCCCAAGAGGAAGGAGCCTTTATTCACCAGTTCTCACTCTGCAAACACAAACTCAAGAAATAATTAGGCTTGCAAGTCCTCATTCTTAAACTTGTGGCTTTTTTCAGTCTGAGTAAAACACCACCTCCAGCATCTCAGGCAATGCTGCAGACCTCAGTAAACAGGAGTTGCTCCTAATAACTTGCAAAAAATTGGTAAAATTTTAAGAAATAAGGCTGATAGGAATGTGAGAGTCCTCTGAATAATGAAGTGATGTCAGCTGATTGCAATCATTATTCCATTCCAGAAAAACTCCTTTACAATTTAAATACTATGAATACCTTTCTGCCCCCAAAGGGCATTCCACACCTGCTTTTTCTGTTCATTTCATTCATCAGCTTTTCAATTTTTTTTTCTGAAACACAGACACAACTAATTAAGGGCTAATATCACAGTRAAGGACTGGGCAAGACCAAAAGTCTACCTCAGTATTCCCTCAGAGAAAAAGATCTCTTCAGGTGATCAAATTGTGTGATAACTTAAAAGAACTTGATAGAAATTAAGAGTCATGTTGCCATTAYACATCAGAGAGCAGCCCTGGGAGCAGATTTAGCTGCTGGTAAAATCACAGCATTGCTGTGACAGGACAGTACACTGAACTCAATTATTTCCATGTTTTGCACTGCAGAACCTACATATGAAAAGCCAAAGTATTATTTTCAACATATATTAAAACAACATTTCCCCTGGTCAGGGAAGGGGCGATTTTTATGCTTTTTTTTTTTTTAAATAAGGTTTTACCTGCTGCCTCAATGYTCCAGTGTCAAGCAAGCTTTAAGTCCATTAAAGATTTTTCCCTTTGGTAGAAGAATCTTTCTCTTATGCCCACCTATAACCCTTGCAGGTACTTTATTATTTTTGACACTTCTCCTGCTTGCCTGCAAAGTCTGTAAGAGGGCAGTGAAGCTGCCCAGCTGCTTGAGAAGTTCCTGGGAAGTCATCAAGTGAGAGAGACAAGGGGCACTCAAGCTTTGTCTCCTCTGAAAAGCTCTTGATGCAACACTGCCTACTCAGAACTGCCAGAATACAAAGAAAATAAAATTTTTTATTATTAATTTTATTAWGTATTTCTAGACTAGGCAATGAACATGAGCTTTAAAATAATCTCCTTTTGTCTTCTGTATTTACTGACCCCATCTGTGTGTGAATTAACCAAAGTTCCCTCCCMAAGGCCCACCTTGATCTAAGATACACTTGGAGCCTGGGCAGGAGGAAAGCTGAATCCATTCAGTTTCTATTTTTAATTAAACTTCCCTTGTTTCCATCATTCTTTCTTCTCAATGAGATATAGACAAATCCATTTTTCTCTCCTTGTTACTTGCTGAGTCTGAATAGATGTTTCATTACAAAAATCAAGCAAGACGGTGTGGATCTTGGGGCAGGGGTGAGACACAGCAGGTTCTTCACCTGGCTTTCCTCATGCCAAAACCCCACAAAAACAGAGAGAAAGAGCTGTGCCCACTCCCTTTACAGGGACAAACACTGACCGCCCCCGTACAGACCTGGACATTGTGCACAAACTCAATTAAATGCTCCAGCGCTTTTCAATATTTTCCCATTGTCAATATAAAGAGATGTGCGCACACAAAACCCCTCTGCCTTTTAAGCAGCCCTTTTTATCCACCCCCATGACTTCAGGGGCAGTGCTGTGTTTTGTGACCAACAGCACAATCAACAATAAATGGCAATGATCAGCCCCRCTCTGCATCTCTGTGTTCTGATATATTAAGGGTGGGTTTCGATTGGAATCATAAAGGTTTCCCTGCCCAGTACTTAAGAGAAGAAGCCTCTCTTGGGGACTTTTCATCTCTGAGATTTTTTTCAAGAGGCTCATTACATATCAAAATTACAAAATCTCAAATTGAAAATTTAGTTCAGACTAAGTGACGCACCAGTATTTTTCCTCATTTACCAGAACTAGTTCACAAATACCAAGTAAGATCTGACTYGAGGTCTCTGACATCTCCCCCTTTGCTTTGTTTTTAAAAGAAAAAAAATCTCTTCTGACAGAACATCTTTGGTTTTGTTTTACTTTTTTTCCCCCTGAATTATTAAGTAAAATTCCTGCTATGGGCCCCGTTGCATGCTTCATTCAAACAAAACTATTTGCACAATGCTCAAAACCTGCTTTTTTTTTTCAAAAATAGGAAACATAAACCGAAAAGGAACTAGGYCTATGCAGTGAGATTATTAAGGAAACATTTGTCTTTAAACCACCTGAATTCCCAGCCTGCTGCTGTAGTGTAACACAAGGCTCATTGCTTTCCCTGTGCCTACCATGCAATAGGCTGTGGGAGTACCACGGGGACTAAASTAAATTCTTTGTTATGTCTGCACAAAGTAATAAATGAAGCATGCAGCTCAAACCTCTCCTGCAGCGGCCAGATCCTCAGTGCTTTTCCTTTTGGAGTGGGAGATTTAATGCTATTTTCTTTTCCATATGCTTCATCTTTCAGCTTTAGCATGAAAAGGAAAGGCAAAATCTAAAGGCTTGGTTTCGCACTAACTGCTCCCTTCAGATTCTGAGACATGTCTGGATGAAAGCTTGGTTGTGATGGAGCAAAATCAAAAGAGGAAAAAATTTCACCCCATGAGATGATACTTAAAAGGGGGGAAAAAAGACCTTGGAAAGAAAGTTCTTTATTGAGTAATTAGCCATAATCTTAGATAAGACAACAGATCAAACAAGTTCTCTTGAAAGAGTTGCTGTGGGAAAGAGAGGATTTTGGCAAGGGTTTACAAATAACACTAAAATAATTAAAAAGCAGAAACACTGGCAAACCTTTGCACCAAAATTTAAACTAACCATGCAGTTCTGTCTGTTCCATTTCAAAATGGGTCTGGGAAAACTCCAGAGGAGAATAAGCTCTTCCATCCCTCCCCAAACAGGAGGCTCAAGGAAGTCTCTGCTTTGCCAGGATTTCCAGCACTCACTGGGGACCTGCACATCCAAACTGGACCCAAGAGGCTGAGCAGGGACCCAGAGCTGATCCCCAGAAGCTGCTCCCCATCTTTGCCTTCCCTCTCCCCCTGCTGACTGTTGCCACCTGCTTAAACAAGGCAGACTTCAAATCCTAAATCATTAACAATTCTGCATTTTGCCCATCATTGTGGGCACCCCTAATTTTGAAGGAAGCAAATTACTAATTCATGTACCTGTGATTTCCACTGCCCTAAGACCTGAGCCAACCTCATGAGTGAAATTTCCCTAAATGCCATCTATGAGCAACCAGGATGCTCCTATGCACACCTATTAACTCTAAAACTCTGGAAAAGCAGCAGGGTGAGCTGTGTATAAACCTGATGGCCTGAATAAAACATTCCAGGGGAAAAAAGAAAAATTAAAAAAAATCACACCCTAAACTTGACATCCTCTTTTTATCCACATCCATACTACATCTGAGTAACTCCCMAGTCCCAGAATAGTCACGCTCGATTCATGAGCTAACACTCACCGACTTGCCAGATGCTTTACCTCAGATGACAAATTTTGTTTTATACATGCAATGAAGACTTAAATCAAAACCCAACTATAAATATTTTGATGAGACATTTTTTTTGTCACATTGTGAGAACCTAATTAAAGGGCTCGTTACATGTGAGAGTGAGTGCTGTCTAAATAAAGCTGGTGCTTGCCCTGGGCTTGTTATAAACCCAAGATAGAGCAGCCACCCCTATTCCCAACCCACAAAGGGCTCACTCTCCTCTCCAAAAGCTGGGCTAAAATGTCCCTGATGGGTCTGTAATGGTTTTCCTAGACAAGGAGTTTGCTCAACCCACAGGATATGGGGCAGCACTTTCTCCAGACAAACAAACACAGGCTCCACACRCAGCAGAAGGGCTGGGGATACAGTGAGGAATTGATTAAAATTACTTTTCCTGCATAAAAATTATCTGGGCTTCAGAGCCAGATTAATGGCAGACTGTTCTAACTCTTTGCAGTCTTTTTGTGCTGTGATTTTGTGTTATTCTCCAACATCTAAAAACATTTCACACAAAGAAATAAACACATGCACTACTCACTTGGATGGCAATGGGCTTCTTCCTAAAATAAATGTTTCTAAAAAGGCATTTTGCCAGCTGTGAAAACAAAACATTCCAGCTGTAATTTGTTTCCTGCCCCCCCTTTTTTTTTTTAATAATAGATTGTTAAAGCCTAAATCCAAAAAGACTATAAGCAAAACTATGATGTTTGAGTGTGAAAGCATGCCTGAGCTCCTTTAGAACGCTGTGCCCTTTTCACTCAGGGTACTGTTACAGTCCAGAGGTGATTTGGAGTCACAGCCTGACCTTGTGGGCACCTGCTTAGAGTCACTCACGAGCTGTGACACCCCTGTGTCACAGTGACACTGAGTAAACAGTGATCCAGGCCATGGATCAATCCATGGTCTCCAGTATCAAACCAGAAAAGATGAATTTGGTAACATTTTTCCTTCAGCTACATCTTGATATGCATTTTATATTTCACAGATCTATTACTTGACTGGTTTCAGCTCTTATCAAAATGTTTCTACCTCTGGAAGATTTTCATCAATACTCTTCAGAGCAAATTAATTACCTGAATGTTAAAAACAGAAATGCAATGCAAGTTATGAAACAAGAACTCTTCGATCTGGATGATTAAATGGAATTAGGAATCCCAGGCCTGCTGCCTCAATCAAACTCCAGGAGAACTGAAAAATGATGAGCCAGACCAGGGACCAATGGGACCAAAGCAGCCTTTAGGTCATTCATTAACACAGMACATCCTGGTGGATGCAAGGCAGGATTGTGCCAGGGACTGGGGGTATAAAGTCTCAAAAAAGCAGCACACATCCACACAGAATTTGTAATAAAACAGGCTTCACACTACGGGAATATATTTTCACATTCTTGCAAGGTTTAATCTCACAGGTTCTACCGAAGGAGGTGACGCCAGTCAGGACCCAGGAGTTGTCACTTGACAAGTCTTGTGGCTTTTAATCGACTGTACCCAGCCTGAAGTTGAGCTTTTCTAAGCTAAAAAGCTTCATGGCAAAAAGGATTTGGCCAGTTGGAGGTGCAGATATTTTTTTGGGTGGATCAGAGTATCTTGCCCATACACCAAGAGGCACAGARCAGATTTCTGTTCTGAGTTCCATCCCTGGAACATCAGACTTTGTTTCAGGCTTTGGTTGSTTTGCACTCTCAGCATCCAAGCTGTGCACTCTTCCAAGCGATGCACTAATAACATTATTGCTCTTTAATGGCATTTTTTATTACATAATTATGCCAGAAGCCTCACAGACATGGAAAATATATGTTCACTGGCATTTAATTGCTTTATCATCATGACTAT
Organism: Malurus melanocephalus; assembly: GCF_030028575.1. Taxonomy (NCBI): domain Eukaryota; kingdom Metazoa; phylum Chordata; class Aves; order Passeriformes; family Maluridae; genus Malurus; species Malurus melanocephalus. The sequence continues at coordinate 266,748 of NW_026623647.1, read as the reverse complement.
AATCACAAATGAGGACCTTCCAGAACTGAGAGCCAAGAGAGGCTTTTACTCACTCGGTTCTACCTGTCACCATAACAAACACTCCCTGGAAATCTCCCCTGTGCTGTGTTTTAAAGTATTKCACATCCAAGAGTCTTATTTATGTATCTGGAGTGGCTGGTTGCTTTTGTAAGAAASTGTTCCCATTTCTCAGGATGAAGTGCATTGTGCAGAGGGACAAAGAAATGCAAATGTGGGTTCTCCTACACAGCTACTCATGGCACAGGATTTGGGGGAACTGGGATACTCCAGGTGCCAGAGGAACAGTGTTCCCTGTGCTACAGGTGGTTGTGAACCTTCCCACTGGAACACTGTTCCAATCCCAGGAGCAAAATCTGTGCAAGTCACTGAAAGAGTCAGGGGATGTTCCCATCTCAGCAGAAATACTGCTGGGAAAAAAAATCAAAACCATCTATAGTACTTATTTCCATACTTAAAACAAAGCCCCCCCTAAAAAAACCCCAAAAGTCCCTTCACAACAATGCCCTAAAAAGGCCAGAATTATTTTTAAATTACGTATTGATTGCTTAAAAAGTAACTAACCTGTTTCAATTCAAACCCCATAAAGTTCAAGAGTTCAGTTCTTGGGGTTAGATCAGATTTTATGGGCTGTGATTGAGTATCAACTTTTCCTGGATGAGAGAACTGGGAGAACTCTTTTCAAGGCTATTTGAAGGTAAAAATTATTTTGCATGAAAGCAACAATTAATTAGCACTCAGCAAGGTTCCCTCYACTCTATGCTGTGAAGTAAAAGCAGGTCACTTCTGCAGCCCCTCACACCTGCTGCAGGTCACAGAGCCTTACCTGAACACTGTATCTTATTTGCTGTTTCAGCACCTCAAGGTTAAAACCTATTTTCCTTCCAAATATAATAGCAATTAAATATTTTTCTTTTGGCGTAACTGTATCAAGAGATGGAATCTGAGATGCTTCTGTTTGAGAGCTGAAAAAACGCAATCTCTGCTTGCATTTTTAAAAACTAAGCATTTGTGCTAAGTTCTGCTCCACACCCCAGGGCTGGTCCAAACCTGCAGACAGTCTGTTCCTCTTCACATCCTTTTTCCTAAAAGGACACCTTTAACAGGAAAGCATCACATCCACCCCTCTTTAAGCTCTCACTTCAAGAAGATGAATTCTTCCCTGTCTTTCCTGGCTGAGACAGGGGGCAATCTCCATTTGATTAGTTAAGACGGCTGGCTGGCAGATTTAAATTATTTGTATATCAGTATTGATGCTGCTCCACATTTAGTGTAAATGCAATTATCATTAGGGCACTCAGAGCTATCAGCTGAGAGTTCTTTGAGGAATGTCAATGCCTAAGCAGAAATAAATGCATGCACATGCACACAGGTGGACTCTGAATAAATTCCTGGGCTCTCTTCCCCTCCTTCACCCATCAAATTTCTCCTCTAGGATCTCTGCTCTCATTTTCTCACACTTCTTACTGCAAAAGCTACTTGAGAAAAGCAATCCAATCCATGTAAGACAAGCTTAAAATTTCACCTCTCACTCTCCCCGGAGCTGTGATAGTTCTCATGAAGTTAAAAGTGTGCTCTGCTGGAGTGTCAGGAAAGGCTCCAGTCCCACAACTCCAAGAACCTTGGCTTCATATCTGCAAAGGAACTCGGTGTGGATCACCACCCCACTCCCAGAGTGACTGAACCCAGCAGGATTTGCAAGGCTGATGGATAAAAAGGCCTGAAAAGGACAATCTGAACTCTTTGGATGCTGACACTCAGGGAAATGCAGGGACAGGGCTGCTCCCCTCCATGGGCGGGACATCAAACCATGATATGGGAGAAAAATAAAAAATAAAAAAAAAAAACAATAGGTGTAGGACACTGGACTACCAAACATTTCTTGTATTTTTTGTGGAAGTCTCAATTAAGATTCCTCTCAATCCAARCTTCAAGAGGACAAAGAGCATCCAGGGCATTTCTCCCTGTCCCTGCTGACCAAGGGGAGCTGACCAAACTTATGCTGGCTCCATGTCTAACTTCTCACAGCACTGTCAGAGGAAATCAATCCCTCATCCTGAAAAATGGGGTGAGAGCAGTTCCTGCTCCCCACGGAGCTGGGAAGCCAAGAAATCTGAGATGGATGGGCTGCAGGGCCTGAGATGGATCACTAAAGGAGGTCAGTGGGCCAGCTCTCCACAGAGCACAGAGGCACTGCCAAGCTCTCTCCTGAAAATGAGATTTCTTCCAMAGAAACAGACCAGCCAAGGCTAAATCTAGATTCCACAAACTGGATTCCCACTACCTGAATAACCTGGGTGAAAAAAATAAAAACAAAACATCAACAAAACAGAGTAACCAAACCAAACCAAAGACCCAAAGCTTCCTCACTCTCTTCTAACACTTTACTCAGGAAAATGACAGCAAGCTGCAAATAGGAKATGATTTCCAGCTACAAAGAAAAAAAATCACCCTGAAAAGCAAGAATTTAATAAAGCCACTGGAGCTTTTTTCATTGCACTATTAGTTAAGATTTTTGAATACATAAATGAGAATTATTTGACTGACCGTCTCTTTATCAATAGTATAATCAGCTTTCTACTGTTGGAGTAAGTAATTTATTTCGACAGCAGAAACATTTATTTTAGCTGTAGAAATATAACCCTATTTATTTCCAATATGCAAAAGTAACCCTTGGTAGTATAAACTAATTTAAAGAGAAAGGCGATTTCTTATCTGCCAAAAGCAGCAACAACACCAGCAAAGGACAATGGTCTGCATTTTTATTAATGCAAACATTAACYTTCTATTGCCCCACTTGGATTTCTAGCCTCAGAACAATATCATTATCTACCACGGAACTAAATTCACGGTAATCTAATTTTATCATACATTATTTAAGTATCAGGACATTTATCTATTAATCTCTCCTTTTACCTCCTCAGTGTTAATATTCCCAGTCTGCTTGCAACTTTCAAGGGCAAGTCTGCTTCATCACCAGCTGTCATTGTTAAAAAAATCATTTCTTGTATTTATAAAGCAAATGTAAAGTAGTAAGGGATGTCACAAAAGCTAGACAGAGAACATACTTTTGCATGCAGTCATGTGCTGATTTTTACTTGACTGAACACGATCATATTTTTAGGTTCTATAATTAATAGCTAACAGCTTTAAAAGTCTCACTAAATATTCATTATTAGAGAGAAAAAATGGAAAAGGTCTAATCCATTTTAAATGTCTCTGACAACTGCCATTAAAGCATCCTTGTGCAGCCTGTCGCAGATATTTATATTCAGGCAGCGCTGAGATGGATCGTGGGAGTCCACATCCTGTGTTGTTCTTACTCTGTTAAGTGTGAGTAGAGTAAGTGTCAAATGTTATAAAAACACTTTACACACTTAACTCCTCTCCTAAAACCTCTCTTTTTGTCTCCACTGAGTGACAGGGGTGCACCTTCTGCAGTGGTTTGACTTCTAAAAGTCATTCCTACCCCTTAACTATGAAGCCCATGCCTGCATTTTCAGAACAATTAATACTTTTCCCCTGTTGCTTAATATACGTTTCAAAAGCCAAGGGTTTAAAAGTTCATTTTACAATTGACTGAGATGCTGTTTGGATCCAGTAATAAGCTTTGCTTAACCTTGAAATTGGCCACTTTCAAGTCTGATGAAAATGCATTATATATAAGCAACACGCAATCTTTTTGGTGTATATACATYTTTCAAGGATTACATTTTAATTTTATTCCTTTTCTCGTGAAATCACTTGGAAGTCACCCTGCAAAACTCCAGCAGTGAGTACAGCTCCCAGGAATGCAGGAGGCCCCAGGTCCTGGTAGGAGCAGTTTGAGCAGCACAGATAGCTCTTAAAATCAGCGTGTTTTCAGAAAGCTAAACTGCAATTTTTCAGACTGAAATGCACGACTGGCAGTAATCCATAATCCTGACACAGTGTCATGGGTGCCAAAGGGCCTCCAGTGAGTGCTGCCTTTGCATTTTTAAAAATGTTTTATGAGCTCCAGACCCCAGAATTAAGTATCTTCACTTTGCAAGCAACCTGCCATCCACTAATACTAGAGCAAAACCAAGCCAAAGAAAAACAACCAGTCAAGCACAGAACAAAGGATATCTAACCCATAAGTAAAGTCTCTTTATCCCCAAATCCTCCACTTTGAGTGCCTGAGTGTTAAAAGCTAAGAGCTTTCAGCTTCAAGCCCATTACCATTTGCTCTTTTTCATCTGCACCAAATTGCTTTTGTTGCAAATCAGCATYGGGAAAAGAGGAAGACAAACAGATGAGCCTACCACATGGACAGCTGATCCCTCACAAATGACCAGGTTCCCCATTAAGGGGACTGCAGAATTAAGCAATAAGGAGATATTTACAGGCCCAGCAAAAGATGGACTGTTTTATAGTGAATTAGGGCCCCAATCAATTTCCTAATTGCCAGACCGCAGTGTTTACCAACCTGACTCCAGAATTACTTAATTCCCTGCTCCAAATAAAAACATTTAACAGCCTATCGGTTATTTAAATAAGCTGATGCAGCTCCATTTAGTTAAGGGCATGATTTTTTGTTTATTTTCAAAGAATATGGAAGCATGGAGCTCCTTACACACAGCTGTCTTTGTCACTGCCCTTCAGTCAGTAAAGCACCAAGTAAAGCAAAAGGGCAAGGCTGGAGCAGCCTAATCAGGATTCTTCTTCTCCAAATGCTGTCATAAAAATCAAACATTAGTTTTTAAAGAGAGTTTCTCCTGTGATCCTGAATGGAGAAATGCAGAGCTGGCCACAGACAGTATTTCATTAACATTTCACAAGAACTGTGCTATGCAACAGTTTCTCCAAGTAAAATATGTAGATGATTTTTTTTGTAATAAGGTTCTGGATACAAAAATTAAAAAAAAAAAATAGTAACACCATATCACATAGTGTCCCAGATGGAAAATTGCCAAAGTGGTTTATGGACACCTGATACATCTTTTTTCAAGCTTTATAACCTTAGTTATTTCTTTAAAAGAGGATATAATTGCATCACACAAACTAAGCAAGCGAGTGCACCCCTGAACTCACGGCATCATCTGATCCTCCTGACCAGTGCTCGCAGCCACACAAAACCTGAGGAGCTTTTCACAACAACACAGATGTTCACATCATAATCCTGGTCATTTCTAGACACTGGCCACACAGGAGATGCAAATAATCCATGCCTGCAATCCATGTTCTCACTGCATTAACCACAAATCCAACCCTGCAGACGAGCTCAAAGCAGCACAGGAAGGGTGTGCACAGGAGGGTGGAAAGCTCTGTTCTTGCTTTATCCCATCAGGAATCAACAATCCCAAACCTRCTTTATTTTAGGCACCACCTTCCTGAAATGGCTGAGCAGCAGTGCTACGAGATGACATCAAGGTCCCACACAACTTTAGTCATTCAGTGATCCCAGATCTCAGCAGGATTGCACATCCTTGCAGAGGGATCCCTGTAAAAGGGCTCCTGTGGGACAATTTCTTCTCCACGTCCACCTTATTCTTCCACACCTTCCAAAGCATGAAAAAACCTGGAGCACTAAAAAAACTGCAGCTCATGACAATTCCATTCTTCTAAGTGTTCCCTCATGAGACTCCAGGTGTCAAAACCTCAAAACAACCTTGCTTGGAGATCCTGAAGCTCACCAGGTAACACCAGAAAGAACTGAATCCTACTGTCAAGTGATTCTATGAACCAGCTATCAGCATTAAAAAATGCAAACCTAACAACACAGAAAATCACTCAATTCCAGCTTTGGCTCCTCTTGCTGTCCTTCCCTGTGCTGGGATCCATGAGCCCTGTCCCAGCTGGATTAGAGCCCTTTTAGTCCAGAGACCACAAATCTTCCTGGGGGCTGGTTCTGTGCTCAGCAGTGACACTGCCGTGCTATTTCAACACAATACTGTATAAATTATAGTTTTTTAATATCAGTACACCAAACCTGGAGCAAATCCATTAAAATTCCGTGCGTGTTGCTGCCATTAAACCATCATTACCACCCATCCCTCCCACCGAGGTTAAGTGCCTGTCCTGCCCTACCTCAGGATCCCTCCAACATCCCATAATGACTCAGACTGGAGCAGCACACAGCATGTTAATCTGGAAAAGTAGGGAGGAACATTTAAAAGCAAGAACAAGGAAGAATTAACAAAAATCACGGACTAAAAGTGAGATGAGTGGAAAGTACTGGTCCCAGAGTAGAACTGATGAGTAGTCCAGCAGCTGGCATGTGAAGTTTCAACCCATAATGATTTTTAATGTCCTAATGATGATAAAACTAGGGAAATTAGAGGCAGGCAAGAATAATTAGGCCAAATGATCCTTCCCCCACCAATACAGGATGGGTTTAAACTGTTAAAAAAAAATCCCAACAACAGCAGTATCTTTTACCCTGACCTGTAAGTACAGTTTAGTGAAAATTTAATTTCCCMGTATTATGATTTACCTACAGCAAGACACATGAAGAATTTCAACTGTTCCCTCTCTGTTCAGGGCTACATAACCAGAGGAACTTCAAGTATGGAGAAAGCTCAAATTTTTTTTTAAGTAACTGATAATTCCACCAGTGAGAAAAAGTTGGAATCACACACAGCAAAACTGCGTTTGAAATTAAATTTACACATGAACTGTCACAGAATTATCGATCATAAACAGAGATGGACGCTTGGAAATTCCCTTTCCTCCACCACAGCTCCCAGAGCTATTCCTGAAGAGTGTGCTTAGACATTTACTTGTCTTTACAGAAATGCCAGTTGTACACCAGATAATTTAAATGCCTGGAACTGAGGCTTCCTAACAAACTCCCACAAGTGACAAGTTGTGGATGTTTACCTCACACAATGCCTGCTCATCACTCATCTTCCACGTCTGATAACCTTGTCTCAATGCTTTCATCAAACACATGGGTTTGACCCCAAACCAGTTCACACATTTAAATTAACATGCAAATTATCCACTTAGATCACCTCAAATTTGCCTTTGAGGGATGGAAATTGTCTGACAAGCTTTATGATGACATTTCAAGAATGATGCAGCTTCTTGCAACAGGGCATTTGAGATGAGAGAAAGCAGCATTTAGMTACACAGTTGTTCTGCCTGTGTTGATGTCTGCCTAAAACCTCATTCTGGGGAAAAAAAATCAGAAATTTTAATATCCAACTCCTAATCATTATCACCTGCTAGAACAAAAAGTTTCAGGTGAAAATTATATTGTTAAGTCCAACAGCTGGCTTTGAAGATTTCAGTAGCACCTCTAGCTGCAGAGATAATGGAACACCCTCCTGGAAGATTCAAAAAGAAGTTTTAACAATACAAGTTCCAACACCTTTTTTTTTTTTTTCCAGGTGCCTCTTGGACAGTTCCCTSAGAGATCCAAAAAAGTGATGCAACAACCTGCCAGGAAAATCAGCATCCTGGAAAAAAGCTGACAGACACAAATGTACCATGCAGGTATCTCTAGCAGGATCTGAATTTATGATAATCCCTCTCCRAAGCACTTCTGGAGTCAGCAGCATGCAGCCTGGCATCAGGGCTTTCAAGTCAACAGGGAGCACGATTCCTGGCTGAAAATAGTAATTTTTGTTTCAGTGCAGTGTGTCACCACCCCAGGAGCTCAATATTCTGTGATTGTCACCGAGGGAAGCGCTCCCTGCTCRGAACAGCTCCGTGCACTGGGCTGGAACAGGGGAGATGCATTAAAACCCAAGGTCACCATTGAAACATCACCATCCACACCACTGAATGTGCCACCAGTGATCTGGGTGCTTCACCTTCCTGGCAATGGGCTGAAACATGATTGTGGCAGYGTTTTAAGAATGGTCTCACTTATTTTTAAGCATAGATGATGCTTCTTCATTTCAGGGAATTTGCATGGACTGAAGCCCAAATGAAAGTCAGACTGCAGCCTCTCAATCACTGACACACAGCAACAACAACAGGGCACAACCACCAGGTCAACACCCAGGCACAAACCTTCTCAAGAGATTTATACCCTACAAAAAAAAACCCCACAGTTGCTCTATCTGCACTCAAGTTGTCCCTTTTTTAAGCTTATCTAATTAAATCAATACACGTATCTACAAAGCTAGGCTTATTTCAGTTAAAACACAATTATATTTCTTATACCTTAACTTGAAAAAAAAACCCATAAAATGGATTAGAAATATTTTTTTTCTACCAGTTAAATTAAACTTCAGGTAAACTGCTGCAATAATTAATCTTAAATGTCAAGAAAGCAAGAAGAAATGTGTCATACTCATACACAACAACAAATTTTGAGGAGTCCTAAACTTAGAGCTTCTACTGAACATCTGGTTTAACACACAGTTAAATTTCATGGTTACCAAAAATTTTTAAATTCAAAATTTTCAAAGAATTTAMTGTTTTGCATAATTAAAACAAGTATTACTTATAGGCCCCGAGGGAAGACATGGTGATCCACAGACAATCAGACTTTTAGGAGATTATGGGTTCCAGCTGTCTGCCTTGCCTGGTAATCTCCCTAAGGTGCTGTTTCCTCATGATACCAGTAATCACTTTTCATGGGTTTACATAAAAGGTGCTGTATATCATCAAATCAAAAGAAGGTTAGKGCTTTCCTTGTTATACTGAATATGTGGCTTAGTGCTAAAAACACAGAGCCAAAATAAAATGTGCAGTTTTACATTACAGTTCACCTACTGGTTTATATTCAATATATAAAAAATATTGAAGTCACCCATTAACAAATTAGCTTCAATATTTCATATCAAATCATGTAAATATATTCACATTTTCAGTAGTTGTGCTTGTCCAGTACTGCTGAGCTTTCAAGTTACACTCAGGCTGAACAATACAAATCCATGACTTGTCAACATCCTTCATCTTATTAGTTTCACTCAGCAACAAATCTCAGTCATCATGTTTATTAAAATACAAACTGTTCTTGTACCCTGTTGAAAACTGTGGGAGATTTGACATGGCAGAATATTGCCAGGGCAAAAAATGCCTTGTAAGATCTTTCGAGATTGGAGTGGAAGCTCAAGCATTTAGTTTTTTGGGTTTTTTTTTTTTGCATCAAACAGAATCAAACCTTGCAGCACTCTTCTGAGGCACAGAAATTGTCCACAGTTAAGTTCCTATAGCCATGAAAATATCTGAAAACAAGAGATTTTACTGGAGGGCTCTCTCCTCTGCAGTTTCTCTGGCTGCAGCACCAGAGCCAGAGCCAGTTCCCAGCAACTGAGTGACCTTCACAGAATTTGGAACTTGGGACTCTCAGAGCCTCCACGAGCCAAAATCAACCATTCTAAGCCATTTCCCACTTTTTCCATCTGGAAACCTGAATTTCAATGAAGTTATGTTGACTTACAGTAGGAAGGAAATGGAGTGTYTGGAAACAACACCATGGGATGGTTTGTGTTGGAAGGGACCTTCARGAGTYACCCTTGGGGTGATGAAAACTCTTCTGGGATGCAAAATCTAAATTAAAACCAGTGTTTTGCTGACAGGCAGGGCTGTGCAAAAAACAAAATCTGCAGCAAAGCACCCCTCCCTGCTGCTGGAAATCTGCACATCCCAATCTCCACTCAAGTGCCACTCCTGTTCTTTGCACCACGAGGAGTTTACAGCTCCTGCTCCATCAGTCCATGGCTTATGGGAAATATTTACTGCTCCTACTCAGAACTCAAGCACATGTTCAGATTGCAACTTTGTTTACTGCAAAGTTTCCTTTCTATTTTTTTTTAGGAACTCAACAATATTGTATTTTAAAATATCGTTAAAATAGAAAAGTTGTAATATAATACACAGACTGTCTCTGAAGGAGTGGGAAGGACAAAAAGAGCTTAGATATAAAACCTAGGAAATTCTGTGGTGTAAACAGACTTTCACTGATGAAATTAGTACTACATACAAGGCAGACAATGTCAAGAACTTAATTTCATAATTCTGTATCTTCCATCCATCTATTTTAGCATAAATAACAATCCAGCTCCAATCAATAAGGAGCTCTGGCGCTGGCTGCAAGGTCAAAGCACTACAGATTTAAATACACATTGTAATTGTCCTAGGGTTTTCCCCAATCACAAGTATTTACTAATAATGAGCTGCACTCCTCAGTTTTGGCAAAGGCAGCACACATTCTAAAGTAAGCTGAAAATCCATAAAGCAAAACCAGCTGTCTTAAAATGACAGATTACAATAATTTTGTCATAAAAATGTCTTCTGTGACAGTCACACAGGCCACATCCATCAGCAGCTCCGGAGAGGCAGCACAGGAAGCCCTAAGGACCTGCCAAAGGACCGCAAGCAGGAGCTGAACAGGATAAAAGCCAAAGCTGAGAGCATCAGTCCTAAATCCTGAAACAATCCTGCCTCCAAAAATCCCATCATCCCTCCCTTCACYGCCCTGCTAAAACAAGGGCAAGAAGTTTTACGACCATCAGGCACGTTACAGCGTCTTTTTTAACATACTTTGGAAGCAGCAGGGGGAAAAAAAGCAAATAAACAAATAAAACCACTCACCATATTTGGTGTCAGTCTTTACTGTCAGTGCAACTAAAACTCTTCAAAATATCGAAAGCTCCACAAATGTTATTAGCAAAAATTTCACACTTTTTTAATGGATATTTACACTTCGAGGCAGTCTTTTAATTACTTTTGTTATTTGCATCTGATGACTCTGGGAAATGTTGAATTCAGATAGGAGACTATCAAGGACCGCTGGATGAAGTCCAATAAAAAACTGAGATCAGACTAGTTAAATTAGCCATCTGTCCTAAATAAACACAAATCAGAACTACTTTTTAATATTCTTTCAACCCCATCTAAAGTGAAATAAGAACTTCATAGAAGGCAGCAATTGGGGTAAGGTGGACTCCAAGGAGGTTTGCATCCATCTGGTTTATGATGGATCTCAATACTCCAACTCTGCCTACAAAAAACCCACCACAGATCTGGAATAAGAAGGCCACACAATAACAACCAGATTTCAGTCCTTAAATTGTGATCAAAATGAATTAATGAATTACATTTGTACCGGTTACTGTTCTAGTTAAATTATTACCAGGAGAGTGGATTTATAATGTGCTGGTTCCTGTTCTCATTACAATMCATTCTCACGAGAACTTACAATCAGAATTTTAATGCCTCCTTCATTCCGGGAGAGATAGCTGTAAAAATATATTAATTTGACCTTTTCAAAATTTTGTTATTTGATTTGGTGCTGATTTTTATTTGCTCCTATCTCCAGCTCTTTTATTTGATCGTATCAATAAAAAGGACTCGAAAATGGAAGTATGTCAGTAAGTCAGAGGACTTTTCTGTTCTTTTTCTCCACCCAACCTTATGACATTCCTTCAACACCACACCCAGGCCAAAGTCACTGCCTAAAGCAACCATGACACTTGGATTAATGTCTGATCAATAGTAAATAACAGTGATGTTCTAAAAGCATAAAGAAATACAATAAAAACCATTCCTTCCAATAGACATTCCCAAAGTAATAACCAACCCTGGACACAGCTTCAGACAAATCCTACCTCCCTGGAGATCCTCCCCTCTCTCCACTACCACAGGAGCCGTGAAGGTTTGGCTTACAACACCAAGGGGGTTTTAATCCCCGTAATTGTCTCAGGCTGTGAAARTAAACAAGAATCACCTGTGGACCTGCAATTAACCTGAGCTCCTGGGAACCTGGAATTAACCTGCTCCACTTCCACACTGAGRCAGCCCCAACCACCTGTGCCTGGTGGGAGGCAAGGAACCCAGGCACAAAGYTGATTTTACAGGAGGAAAAGGAGTATTTCATCTGCTGGCAGCAGCCCCCAGGGACTGCTCCCCCTCSTGACCCTGCACAGGCTCCGAGTCGCTGCGCCAACCCCGTGCCCACCTGAATATTCCTTGATGACTTCATCTGAATTAACCTTAATTTCACAGCACGCAAGGAGGTGAACAGAAAGCAGATTTATCAGACAGCAGAAGCTGACCTTTACTTCACAACCAATCCTGAACAGTCAATCTCTCTGTTCTGCCTCTGAAGCTGGCACTGTGCTACAAAGCTTTGTGGTACCATTGACAGCTTCAGGTGCCAACTCAGCAAACTGCTGATCCACTTTTACAAGTTTTGGGTGCTTTATGTGACACCAGAGCCTAGAAGTCCTAATTTTTTTTTTTGTTTTTAATTGGGGTTATAACACTGAGGAAAACAGTATGTCACCTTCCAATCACTGATTTGTTGTTTTTATTAAAGCATTCCTTAGGGTTCCACTTAGTCAGAGTATTATTTAAACTACACCTAGGTAGTTAAGTGAGCGATATCCAGGCAACTGGCAATGAAATTCAACTGCACAGCATATGCTGTAAACTAACAGGAAATTATATTTCTGTCAGCATCAGGACTAACACTTCATTCAGGACCCCAAAGCAAACGTCACAGAGGATCAGTAGCATTCCCTCTGGGAGAAAAAAATGAAACATGCAACAAGAGGTAACTCTTATTCCTTGTCTGGTGGAGTTTTCAGACTCTACCCATCCTCCTCAATCCAGTCCTTCTGTTCTCACAGCAGCTGAAGTTACCATTTCCCCTTTTTATGTGTCTTGGGAGCAAAGGCTTCTCCTGTACAGCTATTTGTGATTGCAGGTAAGCACACATGAACGGTGCTCAGGGAGGAATACACGTGTGTGTGTGTGTGTATATATATATATATATATATATGTATTTATATACAGACCCTTTTCTAGGTCCTCAGTTCTATTTTGGATGAAGACAGGCACGAACCAAAACTGACAGAGTAACACTGGCAGCAGTCAGTGATGCAGGAACCTGAACTTCAGTGATTACACCACTGATGGATTTTGGTGCCTGAGTCATTTGGGTACTTCTGAAAATTACACCTGCAACACCGACCACACCATCACAGGAACAGAAGTTGGTGGAGCCGGAGCTGACAGCATTTCCCATCAAATCCATCACAGGGCTGACAGCAACAACAACGTTCAGCCCCTAACAAGGACAGSAGGTGAGACAGATTCCTCCCTGTCTCTGGTGATTTACTGCTCACAAGGGTTTGGAGACATAAGTCACATTTTTTATAAAGGAATGCTCAGCAACCCAGCTCCTCTGGGCAGGAGATGGAGTGACTGCACACACACACACCAACTGGAAGATCTCATGAACATCCTTCTCTATGCCAAARCCATCACTGAAAAGCTCTTCCCCCATGCCCCAGTCACTGGGACCCCATTTAACTTTCTAATTTCAGATGAAGTCCACATGTACTAATAATAAAAACGCATTTTGTGCAGTTAATGGAAAGCCTGAGAGCTGGGGCTGTGCAGAGATGATGATTGTGTTACCACGTTGCTGCTCCCATGAAGGTAACAGCAGACAGTGTTGTTACAGCCAAGCGACCTTGAAATGTTAATTCYGGGTGGCTCCGGGGACTGGAGATGTCAGCATGGCAATGTTTTGGGCTTCCACRGGGGACAGAGCATGTTCACAGCTCTGCTCTTACAGCAACCCCTACAGTTTAGTGCACGGAGTGGAACTGATGCCTGTCTCCATAGAGACCTCCTGTCCTGCTTTTGAAAACGGAAAGAAAATGGAAACTATGACAACAGACAAACCTGTGGGATGAGAAGGCGTAAACAAGTCAGCAGGAAGCCCACGGTAGTACACTGGGGCCAGGCCTCGTGTTTTCCTTGTTATCCAATATTAACATAAACAGATAAGTGAAGTACTTGGGAACGGAGCCATGTGCAGCAGCAGAACCCACCCCAAAACACGGGCTGGGCACAGGGATGCTCTGGCATTCCAGGATGAGGAAATGCCTCCATTTCCCTGCCACCAAACCCAAATCCTGCAGTGTTATCACTGTCGTGTTCCCATCTCACAGAGACACAAACATGTAATGCACTGACGGACTGACCACGACATCTTTACCCAAGATCCTTTAGGTAGAGAAATGAAAGTGATGTAATTAGCTGAAGAGGACAAAAAAAAGTTAAAATATAAACCTTAATTTACTGCCCCTTTTTTAAGACAACTCAAAACCAAACCAATCTGATGGCATAGCTCCTGTAGACAGATCCAGACAGTAAAGCACCCCTGCTTTCTCTCTATGAGCTATTCCTACACACCTCACTGGCCKGAGAAAGCTGCTCCACTTAAGGSCAGAAAAATATTCAAGACTTTTTAATAGAAGACATCCCTATCTAAAGAGCACCCTTGGTATTTGTAAAGCATTTTGCAGAAGTAATTTGCTCTAAGGATGATAAAGTCAGCTCTTCATTGTTTTATTAGAAAGCGTCCAGGAGGTCGTTACCTCCAGCACACAGAGGGATTCATCTCCTGGATTGCAAGAGAGATGCCAACGGGCAGCTGTTCGGCAAGTCCTGGAAGAATTAGAGCCTGTAATCAACTTCTGGTCAGGTTTTTTTTTTTTTTTTTTTGCAGCTGTAGCCTGGATACATGGCCTCAAACTACAGCTCTTATGCTGCTTTTAAGGCACAGCACAGTAAGAATTTTGGGTTTAGATCTRAAGATTTGTTCAGTGGCTCCCACCCTTCACACCCATGCTCGCTTCCCACAGAGGAAAAACCACAGCACCACCACCAAGGTGAGCTCCCAGGGTAAGGCAGACACCCAAAATAAGGCTCTCTGTTTAAAAAAAAACCCGAAGCGAACAGTTTTTCTGTGCGATCTCTACATAAATATCAGTGCTTGATATTTGCTCTTTAGATGTTTAGCTATTTCACCGACTTGGCTCAATGAATTCATTAGCATTTCCCCAGCTTTCCAGCCACACACACACTCTCACCCAGCCCCAGTTTAAGGGATTTCCAYCCTCTGACTCTTCCAATGTTCCTCAGCCCAAATTTGCAAAGCTCAAATCTCCCGGGTTTGAAGCAGTGCATTGTCCAGAGCTGTGCGTGCAGAAACATTTCCTACTCATTCCATTGTCAGTAATTAAATTTGCTGTTCCCATCTGGGACACAATCTTCCCCGAGTTTGCAACAGAATCTCTTTGTCTGATTGCACTGATAGATTGAGATGATGTTCTCCTCATTATTACACACTTCAGATAACAACTGAGATGGAAAGGGACTACAGCTAACGAGGTCAAATTTTTTATACAATAAACAATTGCATATTGCATAAAAATAGATTTATCAAATTGTGACCCAGGATGCCCCATTGTAGGTACATGCCCCAGTGCAAGCATTTTACAGGTTTAGGGTTGGGGGGTTCTTCAATTGGTAAAATAAATGCTGTACTCAACCAATTTTTCTGTTTTGCCAGTAAAAGGAACAAGGCTGCACMGCCTGCTACAAAGATACAATACATTTCCTAATTTTAACAGGAGTCATGCAAATTTTTCATTCCTTTTTTTAAACCACAGATGTTCAGGTTTGCACAAGGTGTCTGCTCTGCAGAACACGGACAAAACCTGCTTTCACTGAACAAACCTCCACCCAAGGAAACACAGAGCAGGGTTAAACACACAGATGGACATTGCCAGCTCTGTTTAACACAATTGCACACCAACAGGTTMTTTGATGGTTGCCACACAGAACCATGCATGAATTTATCCATGAAATGCCACAAAGAAATAAGGAAGCTTTAGCATCTCTGCCACTTATTAAGGAATTGTTACAGAAACCTCCCAAGGCCATGAAGGTACTTTCCAGACCCACAAAAAGAGGGTGTTCAGGGCAACCCTAAGATCCCCACCCAGCCTGTGAGGAGCTTAATAGGGTGCAGCCAGGGAGAGATGAGATGCTRGAGGAGGAACCCATTATCAGATCTGAGCCACATTCCAGAATGCAAATCCAAACACAAATGGTAAATGATCCATGACACAGACTCATTTTTCATGGGTTCACAGGCAAGGARCTATTGAGGCAGACAACAAACAGCAAGAAAACTTCTATTTTTGAGAAAAAAGCTCCTGCTCTTGCAAGTATTACTGAGGGGCGGAGACACTGGAGACCAAGCAGCTCCCCTTCCCCACTTTTCTGTTTGTTTTAGGCACAGTCCCCAGTTAAACACCTGAAAGGCCTAAAAAACCCSCAACTGTGAGCACCACACCCTGTAAATAAACTCAGC
The DNA here is from genome assembly GCF_030028575.1 of Malurus melanocephalus. NCBI lineage: Eukaryota > Metazoa > Chordata > Aves > Passeriformes > Maluridae > Malurus > Malurus melanocephalus. Next base: position 250,634 of record NW_026623647.1, on the reverse strand, counting down.
CAAAAGGCTGTGAACAGCTTTAATCCCATTCCAAAACCCCTCACAATCACAGACTCCCATAGATTGCAACAGGCATTTGATCAATCCCTTCTCACAGCATTGAMCGAATCAGGGAAAATAATTCAGTTATTCAGTTTCATGTTTAATTTCATTTGTTAAAAAGTTTATTTACTGTCAAACATTGGAATCCATCAACAACATGACCACCCTGTYAAAGCATCACCACCAAAGGCTGGACCTACAGCAAGGACAGGGATTTGTTTTCCTAAAAAGATTTCTCAATGGGAAAAAAAAAAGGCAGCTGAGAAGGAGATGAGTTTCTTTCCTCTTCCTACTGATCCCCCTACTACACACCAGCCAAAGATTTATTCAGTTTCACTTTAAATAAAAATTGTGCTTGGGCACTGATAGGAAACAAAAATTAAAAATCACAAGAGCAACAAGTTTGAAATGATCTGCAGGAAGTTTTTGCTAAGATTCAGCTCAGGACACAGCAAGGGTAAGAATCTATCACTACACAAGGAAAAAAAAAAGTTAAGAGTCTCACCAAATTTTTAACATTCTCATCCCACCACCTTTTAATGTACTTATCCACAGAAGAGGTGTGGGCCTGAATAATTCGTGATCTGCATTTTGACAGGAATTTTAGGGCAAGTCAGCAACAGAGAAACTTCAAGCTACTCCTCTAAATCACACAGGCAAGGAAATTTTCACTGCACAGTACATCTAATGATTCTGAAATGTGTTACAGGCCAACGCCAACACTGTCAATATCTTAAGGGAAATGAGACTTGTGTGTACCATGGAAGAAACCAGAACAATGCTTCTGTTAATGAATGGTCCATCTCTTAATAGCCAGGAGTTGTCTTATATGATTTATGCCTGTTGGTCTGTGATTAACCACCAGCAAGATTTACTGCAGGTTATACTGTAATTGGAACTAAACTGACTGCTAATAATAAAATTAAAAAAAAAAAATCCCACACACTAAAAAATCTGTAATAATGGGTATGGTATAGACCACATTTCCTCAGAGCTTTTGTGAGCAACATGCATTTGTCTCATCAATCACAGAACTGCATTTTCATGTCAATCAATCACCCCATTAATGTGGTGCTCCATTTTCCACTGTAAACATGCATTTACTTCGYAGAGATTGTTACAGAATGGGGGGGAATCAGCACTTGCCTCTCAGAGGGTGCTGCCTGAAGAACTRAGAAAGTCAATATTTATCTGATGAGAGGTGAATTTTCTCTTGAGCAGGGAGAGGGAACACGGAGCTGTTTCGATGGCTCAGCTCACWCTGCCACGTCCCCTGGGCATCAGGGACTTGAGTCAGGAGCAGCATGACACAGATCTGGTGTTTCACAAGCTGGGGCACACCAGGAACACCCTCAATCTCCTGGAAATAAAGCAGCTTTCTGTTCCCACTCCTTGCATCCAGCCATCTTCACAGTCAGCTCAGCTGCAGGTTGGAGGCTCGTGCCTTATGGCCTCTCMATAAATCTCCCCACTCTTCCACACTCCAAATACTTATACACCAAAGAACTGTAAAACAGGCTTATGTGAGCAAATGGTGGAAAGCCTGCTTGCCTTCAGGAGCCAAGAAGGCTGTTTATAATTAGCAGCAAATGCATCTACAGCGTGGAACTGACAACTCTCTATCCAGCAGAAATCAAAGTGTAGCGCCAACAACATCCAGAATAAATAAAAACCCTTCGCGGAGTTCACGCAGAAGAACCTTAAGACTTGTTTTTATGTAAATGTACGTGTTGTTTTACCATTATTTTCATCCTTCCCTGCAGATCAGGCCTCTTATATAAGAAAGAAAAAACAGATACTAAGACGGGTGAACTCCATCAAGATGACTAACACACAAATTCAACAAATTCCCAAAAAACATGAGAAAAGCAGACAGGAAATCAACAACCACAGTGCATGTGTGTGTGTGTGAGAAGGCAGCCCCAGGGCAGCCTTAGTTAACATCTCACCAAGTTACACAGGGTTTACTTGACTGTTTTCTTGCCAATGATTTTGGAATTACGCTATGAAATTCTACCCCCTGTAGTTCACTGAGCTACCTGTTACGTGCCAGAAAGTCAGAATCACTTCAAATGCTTAGAAAAAAATGTGCATTTTTAAGCTTTTATTAATGCAGTTTTCTGTTGTTAGAGGATAGAAATATGAAATATGGCTTAATTTGGAGGAAGAGAGAGCTCAGTCATGTGGGAAGCATCAATATGTTGTTATAATGGGCTTTTAATTAAGCAGACATTGCACAGCACTTGGTAAGATCAAGTAAATGCTGCTAATGTTTCCTCYACTATTGCCCCTACCCTGCAAAGCATAATGCAATCAACAAAATCAACTGAGAAAATTACAAACTTTATTGAATTTTCAAATTTATGAACAATCCCAGACCCCAAAAGCTCTTACATGCCAGCAGATGGCAATCTTCAGATAGAGTAAAAATGTGTCATTAGCAAATGCGAAATTTCAAATTAAAACTTGTGTGAGAGGGGAAAAAAAAGCAACTCAAGGGCTGAAATTCCTCAGATTTTTTTCAAAATCACTCAGGTTTCATTTCATAGAAGAGAAAAAGAGGACAGAGAATGTTTTTTTTATTGGTTTGGTAAACATAACACATGGCCACTCCATCACCAAGAATGCACAGGAGTGCACTTGCCAATATTTAATTCCTGCTCTTCTTGAAAAGCTCAACTTGAAATTCTGTTTACTCTTGGTTCTTGATATTTTAAGACCTCGGGACATCATGAAATGTGATCACACTTATAWCAGCAGCAAGAAACCCAATAAACAGTTGCAATATCCATGCTGATCCCAGCTTGGTGTGCAACCATGGGAGCGCTGGTAGCGCATCCACCGCTCGATTGTGTCCACTGATAAAAGAACACATTACAGCACATGCAGCAAAAACATTCTCCCTATTTGACGTCATTTTTTAAAGTGTAAAAAAGTAAAAATTGTAGGATGTAACTMAAAAAGATAAATATTTTTTACTCTGACAAATTCAAACACAAACATTTGCATAAGATTTATTCCAAGAGAACTCCTCCCACACGCCTACAAAAAAACTACTCTCTCAAGCTTGGGTTTTTTTTTTTAATCTTCATATTTTTAATCTTCATATTTCATTTTAATCTTCATATTCAAGGCTCTTCCCCTTGAAGCAGCCCCATCTTATTCAGACACGGAATTCCACTGYTGCTCAGGAACATGACTTCTCTTTTACATTCATGTGGGTGAGATAAAAATCAAACCTCATTTAACACTAATGCAGCTCTCAGGGCCACCCTCCCTGACCACTGATGGCCTCTTCCACTGATTCTGCAAAGGTTTGGCTTCCTGGAGAAGTCCAGCTGCTGTCATCCCATCACCAGGAGAAGAACACTGTGCATGGTTCGCTTTGAGCAATTCCTGCTCTTCTGAAGGGAATTTGCCCAAATGAAAATGGGTTCCTGCTGTAGGATCACACTGTGAGATATAATTACATCCAAAACTGTATYTCTAATAGAAGTTGCAAATTCACTGCCTGTGATCTTCTTAAAAAAAAATTAAAATATCATCTCAGATACAGAAACCCTCCACCCTGCTACCTGAACTCTCCAAAGGGAACTCTCAGCCTCCAGAGAACAGAAGTGGGACAAAATCTGTAACAGCTGGAGCAATTTTCTTGGAGTTAAAATTAAAAAGCCTGACAGTGTCATAAAAATAAAAGATCTCAGAAAAAAATAGATACAAAGGATGTTATTAAAGTAAGGTTTATGAAGTTTGAGAATAATTACAGATAATGTGTATTTATTATTCCTGCAGGATCAATCCATGGCACAGATTTTCCTATCTGAAGCCAAATGTACAGATACTTTTCATGTCTGTAGTTATCTCTGCTCTCAACTCCCACTCATCTCCCCAGKGACACATTTACTGTTTCCATTTGTGATATGTCAATACCCTTCATTTTATTTATTCAGTTTTCTCTTTACAAGAAAAAAAAAGAAGGAATCTCATTTTAATCTTTGATAACAACCCCTCCATTTCTGACAGGATCTAAATCCAAGGAGTAAAAGTCCATGTCCAGATCATCCTACCAGGCCACCTAAATAATGGCTGATCCATTTTAAGAGCATGTAATAAACTGTAGAGTTAAAGAAAGCCTGTAAAGACTCAGTGTACTCTCCAGCCAAGAGGAAAGGCCTATTTTTAATTCTGAAACCATCGTTTACCTTATTGAAAAATATAGAAGGTATCGCTATTTAAAACACAAAATCCAAACAGGCAGGAGCAAGAAAAACCACCACACACAAATTTTTGCAAATAGGTTTCCCTTCATGTCAAAAATGTGACTTCATGACACTAAGTTGCTTAGAAAAATAAGTTTCAGTAGATATCTGCAGCCCTTTTTCTGGCATATGAAAAAGTTTCTAGGCACAAGTAGGAAATGGGAGAGCAGAACACATTAGCTACTCTCAAATCCAAAGCATGCCAAGTCAAAATTCACTTTGCTGTTCTGCATTCTCCACTTGTCTTGGGTTACCTGGTCACACATTTCCACTTAAAAGCATGACAGAAGTAGGAAGGGGGGGCAGGGAAATGACTCGTTTTTATTTAAAGCTATATATAGCAGTAATCCTACACATTAGTTTTGCTTTCCAAGCATGCCTTTTTTTTAAAAGAGGAAAGAAAAAAAAAAAACTAACCAGGCAGACAAAACGTCACTGTTTYCATTTGCTACGAACAGCACCTTGATTCCCCATTACAAAAGTTAACACCATCTCCCCAAACACGTTAAGAAATTTTGCTACTGAACAATTTCTTCTTGTCATTATACCATTTAAAAGTTAACTTGATCAAAACACACCACTTAAACACGTCCAAGCTGTCTCTCAGCCTTGCACCAATTATCCTGCAGCACTACACCTCTTCAACATTTCCAGGAGGAACATCACCACCTTAAACACCCTCACTCCTTCTGAAAATATTCTTACCTCCACATCCTATCATGGCACCTAAGATCATTAGAAGTGAATAATTAACGAAATTCATTCCAGGTTGGAAGTTTGAAAATTTCCACCAKCTCAGGATTTGACCCAGAGCTTAACTAGCAGATCCCACTGTAATAAACTGTATTCTAYATCTACTCCATGAYACAGGCAAGAAAAARTCAGTGTTCTTGTACACCACCAAAYATCCAAATCTYCAGCTTTTTCAGTGAGCTGCTTCAAAACACAGAGCTGTTCTGCCCAAACTATTTCCTTCTCCTCCTTTAAATCAGCAGGGATGCCAATGATGGGCAAATCTTTCATGGAAAATAGGAGACAAGCAATGAAGATGGGAAAAGGGAGGGGGGAAAAAAAGCCTTTTTCTGCTTCTGAAAAACTTTCAGAAGAATTATTCTTGAGGAATTAATGGAAAGAAACTATTTTTTTATACACAGTATTAAGTGATTAAAAGCTTGTTCATCACTTTGCTTAGTTTAATTTTAGAAAGGCCTACTTGCAGATTCTTTGAAATGCATAATTAATTGATGGCAGCGTGGTTACATCAGTACAGAAGTGAACGATAGATGTGAAGTGKTTTTTCCACAAAAAAACACAAGCACAATTACAATATCCGATTCACTCCGCCCTCCAATGAAGCTGTTTGATCTGCATATCTGATTGCACAATCGCCCATAAATATCCCCTGCATTAAAATTCTGACTGGTTTGCAACTCATTTCAGCTCGTGCGAGATTCTTTTTTTGTCAATTGGATCTGACAGAAAAATTAAAATAATCCTCTTTTACCTCTGCATTATCCTTTAAGTACTTAAGTTTTAATTATATCTCAAGTCTACCTGAAGACATTTCGGGCAACTTCCAGTAACGTGCATAAGCAGTTGAATACAGTGTAAAAGTGCATGTAATTTCCAAGTCCCCAGTTGTTAATGAAATCCCAAACATTCAGATTTTAATTGAACTAGATAAAGATTAAGAAGCTTAGCAGCAGCTGGCATTGCGAATTAGTTCTCAGCAGATTTTTATGTTGTACTCTAAATCATTGCTTTTGTAATCTTCCTAAATTGTCCTTTATCTTGCTAATGCAGATATGATTCTCAGAAAGCATTAGGCTTCCACTGTTCCCATTGCCTGTAAAATCTTGAACTGTAAAATCTTAATAGTCTTTTTTTAATAAGTATTATGATCTATATGTATAATGTGCATTCAATAAAATCTTACTGTAATTAGAAGAAAAGTTTTTAGKTTTTTTTACGTGACCTGTTTCACAGATTAGATTTATTAAATAGCATAAACTGTTGGAGCCGCTTTAAGACCTATTTAGAACCGTCTGGCACCAGATGAAAAAAAACAGTGCGAGACCCAGCGCTTGGGGCTCGGCTCTCCGGGAGCTTCATTAGGAAATTTCCTTCTCCTTCTGGTTCAGGGAGCTCGAAATAAACAGTTTCATGTTTCCTGAACGCCTGACAATGCATTATCACCACTGATCAAACACCATTTTGCTTGTAGGGTTTTCCAAGACCCTACAGAACCAGAGTTTATCAGCTTTTCCCCCTGTCCACKTCCTCTCCCTCCACCCCAAATCTGATGCTGGGAAGGGCCCTGCACACCCCAGGTCCTTCTGCAGGGAGGGAAGGGCTGAATTGGAAATTACCATGACAAATGTGCTCTCAGGACCTGTTCAAGCATTGCAACAGCTCTTAGGAGAGTTCCAGGTGCAGTTATTGCTTGCATAGTAAAAGGGGTTGTATTTATGCATCTCACTTGAGGATGCACTGTTTTTACTCACATTAATGTAGACAAAACTGGAGTTCATGCTTTATGGGGGAAGTGTGGGGAAAAAGAAAAGAAAAAAGATAAATACTACTACTACTAGTACTAGTACTACTACTACTACCATCATCAAAAAGCAAGTAACACTTCCATTTTTCTCCTACATAAAAAAAAAAAAAAAAAAAATTCTAGCTATTTTTCCAGCAATTGGTATTGGTCTTTCAAGTCTGTTGGTAAATGACCAACTAATGCAGTTACGTACGCACTGAAGAAGAAAATTATAAAGAGATAATACAGCCAACTGGCATTAAAATTTTGAACAGAATGGAATTTTAACAGTTCCGCTGAGGTCTTTTAATATTAAGAATCTTGGCTGCTCCAATTTTCTTCCCAGCAAAGGAAACATTTGGCAGAGTAACAAACACAAATGTCAGAAGAAAGGAAACATCTTCACCTGCACTTGATGACTTATTTATTTATTTATTCATCAGAGGCATGGTGGTGTCCAGACTTCTGGGATGGCATTTCAATGACTTCTGTTGCCCCAGCTTCTTCCCAGCTGCATTTTCCTTCTTCCCAGCTGCATTTTCCCTCTTCTCTCCTGCATTTTCTCCCTTTGCAGCTGCATTTTCCCTCTTCCCTGCATTTTCCCTCTTCTCTCCTGTATTTCCTCACTTCCCAGCTGCATTTTCTCTCTTCTTTCCCGCATTTCCCCACTTCCCTCCTCCATTTTCCCTTTCCAGTTGCATTTTCTTTCTTCTCTCCTGCACTTCCTCACTTCCCAGCTGCATTTTCCCCCTTCCCACCTGCATTTTCCCTCTTCTCTCCTGCATTTCCCCTCTTCCTTCCTGCATTTTCCCTTCCCAGCTGCATTTCCCCCTTCCCAGCTGCATTTTCCCACTTCTCTCCTGCATTTCCCCTCTTCCCAGATGCATTTCCCCACTTCCCTCCTGCATTTTCCCTTTCCAGTTGCATTTCCCCCCTTCCCAGCTGCATTTCCCCCCTTCCCAGCTGCATTTCCCCTCTTCCCAGCTGCATTTCCCCTCTTCCCAGCTGCATTTCCCCTCTTCCCAGATGCATTTCCCCTCTTCCCAGATGCATTTTTCCTCTTCCCAGATGCATTTCCTCACTTCCCTCCTGCATTTCCCCTCTTCCCTCCTGTGCTGAGCTCCTGGTGACGCTCAGGACGCTCCAGGGCAGGGACAGCAGCACCAGGGTGACAAGCAGAGTGATCATCAGTCCCTACCTGTCTTCAAGGCATTATGTTTGGTTCAGCAAGCTCGGAGATTTTGAATGAGAGCTGCTCTAAGTAGCGCTGAGCAATTTTCTGTCCCTCAAACCAAGACGAAGCCGCGAGCTCCTCGCGTCTCCCAAGGCCCCTTGTTACTCTGCCATTTCCCCTCAGCAATCTTCTCATTCCAGTCTCTGACATTCTGGCAGCCCAGCTATTTTCAGAAACTATTATCTGAGTTTGAAATTGTGATTTTTCTTCTGGGTCTTTTTTCCAAGCAAGCATTCTGCTACCTAAACTCCAGCAAACTTCCAGGCA
>NW_026623647.1:215696-242211 GCF_030028575.1 Malurus melanocephalus | reverse complement strand
TGATGCTGCTGCTGATTCCAAGGTGCCCTAAATTGAGCATTTATTGAAAAGTCTGTTATGAATTTTGTCCTTCAAATTACTCCAATAAGAGCAATGTAACTTGGCTGCCAATTGCTACCAAGGCTGAAGGATTTCTTTTGCTTCAAGATAGCCTGTAAATAAGAACTTCAACCCATTTTTTTTAACACAAAATAAATTATGCAAAAGAATTTGACACCAAAAGGAATGTTGTTATGGACTTTATTGGGAACATACTGAGTTCCATCCCTAAGAGCTCATCATCCCCCCTGTGGCTTTATCCTCAAGTTTCTTCAGAATTTACCAAAGCACCTCGAGAACAAGGGTAGTGAAACCAGAAATCTTTCATTTAGAACAAAAATGAGACATTTAATTTTCCTAAACATACAGAGAGGCATGCACAAGATTAATCATTCAACAAAATGTTTTTCTTATTGCATGAAAATACACAGGGTGGGAATGCAAACAAATTATAATTATTTGGACTCCTGTTAAACAGACTAGTGAGCCTTATAATTAGCAACATAATCACTTTAAGACAAATACACTAAATAAAATAATGGATCCTCAGCAGTGCTCCACAGGAAAACGTTAACWATTTATGCTTTATTAATTAGCTCATTGCTTTATCAAAGTTTGGAATTCCGAACCTCAGAGAGTTTCCATCTTTGTTGACTGAGGGATCCACTCTTGGCTGAACAAAGGTTTAAGAGCAGAAAGGAACTTCCTGGTGGGGATGTTGATTATCCAGGCCAATGGATCAATAAAATTCATATATTTCAATCCTTTCCCCCAAACACACACCCACCAGCCCTAATTGATTTCTCTGCTGGCTAATGACCAACCCAGATGTTCGCTGACTTGGAAACGACTGACCAGCACTAAACAGCGYTGTGACCACGTCCAGTGAATCAAAGGCACTGAAAAGAGCTGGATAAGCTGTTTTTCTGATCTATAAACCACAGATGCAACTATTTCTATTACTCAAATCATAAGGCAAAGAATGCTTCATCAACTTGACTGCCAGAGTTATTGGAATTAGCCACTCAATGCCACTTGCAGGCATTAAAAATTCTTCAGGAAATTTCACATTTAGGTGTGTTCATGTGTTGCCCTACATGTAAAAAAAGGAGAGGGGATTAAAAAAAAAAAAAAAAAAGAGAAAGAAGCTAACACCACAAGGTAGACACAGAATACCTGCAGCTATAAAGGGAAGGCAGAAGTGGGGCAGATCTGTGCCAGGCCAAAGGAACAGGCTGAAGTAGAGAAGCTGCCACATTAATCCCCAACATTCACTGCAGGAAAGATGCTCCAGGATCAAAACTCACCACGTGCCAAGGTCACTTCAGAGAATACAAAAAAAGTTCCWTGCTGATCTCACATTAAAAGTTCATAAGCCCATCAGAGGAATTTACTAATGAACATTATTTTATCTGAAGAGCTCTCCTAAACCCAAGTTGAAATCACAAGTTTCAGCAAGTCTCCACAGAGAAGCAGAAAATTAAGTTTTAAAACACCACAGAAAGTGAAAGGATTTTCAGGCAATATGGGGGTCCTTAACATGGGGTCTCATATGCACCAAGTGATAGTGGGGACTTGCAGAACTGGGCTCTGCAAAAAGCTCTCCATCATTCAGAAAAGATCTTCTGAAACAAGAGCACATTATTGTAGTCCTTGAAAGAACTCAAAGCTCTTAGAAGTGTTTGTGCCTTCTCCACAGCATCACAGAATAGCCAAGGYTGGAAGGACATAAMAMACCRAACTGGTCTAAYGTCARAATTTTTATTTGTTGATTACCTGGTAAATTGGTCTGATGTCAGTTAAAAACACAAGCTCTGACTGGCATCCAGAGCTACATTTTTTGTTGGTAGAATGATTTCAGCAACACAAATTACAAACACAACATTCAATTTTTTTAATGTTAGGTTTAACACATTAGTTAGTAAAACAACTTTCTTCAAAAGATCTCCAGAAAAGGCACATCACCAGCAGGTATTACTGCCCAAAAGACTCAGATGGAGACAAACACCCCACCCCACCATCCACAGAAACCCACGTGCTCTCTGGACACACACAAAGGCTTGTGGTTTTTTAAATATTAAAAGAAAAAGAAAATCCTTTCCCCTTTCTGTTTCGCTCTCTCCTCTACTGTATGAAAACAATKTGCCTGCTTTCAGACTCTGGCGACAATTACTTTGTTTTCACCTCATCCGAATGCAAAGAATCACCTCGGTCACGCTCCCGAGATAAAAGCCAAGAGAATTCATTTGTTGTTCCACACAGACACGAGATGTTGGTGACACCTGCACCATCAGGAGTGCAACTGCACTCTGAAAGTGATCCTATTTCCCTCACAGACCCAAACACATCAGCCTCCCAACCCCACTGCCTTCATTTCTCTGATCATTGCACCACTTTCGTGGACAAATTCACAATGTCGCAAGAACAGATCTATCCTGACAAGCAAGGCCAACTGCATAATGCTCATCTAAGTGGCAATAAGATTCATTAATTAGGTTGCTGCTTTAGAGTGTTGTTCCCCTGCAGCTATATTCTGCTCAAGGGTATTTTCAATAGTATTGAATAGATGAAGCAATTACTAAGCAAAATCCACTAACTGATGGCCAGTGTCAGGTTCCTCAGGCCMTGCTTTCAAAGGGTGTGTATATATATATTTATATATATATATTTACTTGAATGAGTGATTGAATTTAAAGGGAAAAAGGCAAAGCAAAGCAAAGCAAAATCCCAGCTGGGCGCAGCTTAGGTGATCTCCAGTATCAGAGGTGTGATCTCCAAACCAGAACTCCCCAGAGCAGACACAGTTGAGATGTAGAGGGGCTCCAGGACAGCTGACTRCACATTCAAATCAGGTTGTTTGCTGTCTAAGGCACACACTTAACTCCCACAATTAATGGCAGCAAAGAGAGCTCGATCTACAATTATTTGCCCTCYTTTCTGACAGCAGTATAAACAACTTGTAAAAATAGTAAAAACTGGATTCCAGCTGAGTGTTCCCTGTTCAGGTATCCAACTTCCAGGCCACTGTTTTATTCCAGTAATACTATTTTTATAACATGACATAGTTCTAAGCATTTAAATTAAATAAACACAGCACAAATATTTTGGCTCTACTGTAAACATGTGAAAAGATTTTCTTGTGAATTGTCGGGTTGGTTTTTTTTCCCTTCCTGCTGCCTCAGTTACTATGATGCTTAGAGCATGCCTCATTAAAGTTGGGAGCAAAAGTAAARAAGTTTTCAGCAGAAGCATTATTTTCAAAGCTCAGGATATCTGTAATTCTAACTGATCTTCCACCTGGCATTAAATCTTCAAAGAATGTCAAAAAGTATCTTAGAAACTTGAGATGCCTGGCTGTATACAGAGAAGGAACAGATGCACCTCTGTAATTTGCCCATAAATAAGTAAAAATGAACCCATCAACTTTTCAGGGATACTTGCATGCAAGCAGGCAAACACATCCTTTTTTTCCTTTTCTTGTGTGTTTGTGCTTTTGGTTTGGCTTTTTTTTTTGTTTTTTGGTTTTTTTTAATTTTTTTTTTTAAGTTTTAAAATATCTTTTGAACCAGACCTTCCAGGGTGCTGGTTAAAACTGATAGGTTTGTTTTTAGAAACTTACTATGCAGCAYTGCCATCTCGTAACCTTCTGCTACTGCCTTTGGCCTCCAAATTCAGGGGGACCCATCTGTGGCAGTAAACCTCACATGCACAGAGTACATAACTGCTCCCAGAAATAGTGAAAGCTCCGTCTGCAAGAGCCTTCTTTAAGGTCACAGCAAGTCAAGTACTGAAGAGAAGTTCTCACCATAAATTAAACTATTCCTGAAACCCAGCAGACACTTCACTGAACTCTCCTAGTTCCCCCCACTCTTTTTCATCTCCGGTTTTAGGCATGCCTCTGAGCAGAAGTGCACGCCCTTCTCTAAGCATTCATCTAGCTGAGCAAAGAAGGGAAAGAAGGGAAAATTCCACAAATTTGAAAGACATTTAGCTAAAGTTTTTTAATGGAGACAAGTTTCAAAAGACAGATCTGAAAAACTGTGGCTAGTCCAAAACCACTTAGAACATCCAATTTTGAAGCTTCGTCTTTATTATTTGCAAATTAATAAACRCATTCTGAATACTCTTCTTCCAACTGATCTGACCCTATTCATTTAAAATGCGATGTAGGGGAAGTGGACTAAAGGACGTGAATCAGAAATGACACACAGTTTGTGGCTTGCAGATTCAAAAGGAGTCAGGTGAGGAACTCCCAGCAGGAAATCCTTAGGCTGAGGGCAATCCTGAGCTTGACAAAAGCGTGTCTGGGTGGGTGATCAGATGGAGCATCAGGATGATGCTTTGTTCTCTTCAGGCAGGGTTCTCTAATGAGCCTCAACACATGGAGGAAGGAATCCTTTCATTCCCTTATCGAGAAGGCRCAGAAATGAAAAGAAACAAAGCAATCAGCTGGTTCCTGCTAAAGCATCCCAGTGCCAGAGATGAAGTTGAGAATGGAGTGAGATGTACATCAGGGGCTGACAGCCACCAGCTCCTCACTGCAGATATTATTTCCCCTTATCTCGTGTCATGATGCTGGCACACTTCTTTCCATTTCCCTCGATGTTTTCCAGTCCTCCTTCAGGACTGCACAATGAGACACAAAATATTTCCAGCACTTCAGGAGCAGCTGTGCTGACCTGGGCAATGTCCCAGCCAGCCACGTGGGTGACCACTGCCTCCCACCTGAGTCCGGAGAGGTGCAAGCTTCCATTTCTCTTTTATTACCTTCTCCCATGAATAGATGCTCAAGCCTGAAGAATCTTTTTTTTTCAATTATTTGAGTCTAGAGGTGACCTTTCTTCTGCCCTTTCTGAAAAAAACGCATCTATAAAGACAACAATAAGACTGAAATCCCAAACCAAAACCAAAAAATAACACAGAAAAACAATTCCTGAACAGATTTCCATACCACCGTCTCCTAAAACACTGTCTGAGCAGGAGATGGAACAGCYACCCMAAGGCATCTCCTGTTTGTTTTATTRATTATTGACTTCAARATAAAAACTGGGAGACCTGCACATGGCCAGGATCCCACTATGCCATTTGCTTTATGAACTCAGGTCAGGAAAATCGTGATCTCCATCTCAGAGATTATTTGCAGTCCAAGAAAAGATCACAAGGTAGATACAGAGGAAGGCAAGTACACAACTTTCAGTTTCACTCAACAAGAACAAACCAATACACATTTCATTTTTATTKGAAAACATTTATTTCTGCCACCTCCTTACAGAACTAATAGTTATTCCTCACATGTAYACCTGAAGGGAGCAGGATGTCTGATACCTGAAAGACATTCAACACTTTGCCACAGGTGATACAGAAGTTTTCAATAGAGAGGACTATAATAGAGAATATATCTCACATCTGAAWTTGAGGAAATAGCTATGAGCAGCATTGCCCTCCTTCTATAAGCTTTGATCAAGGAGACTCAAGAAATATGTTCTACCAGGCTTTGATTTCACTTGAGGGCTTTTTGTTATTTAAATAGTGAATAAAGATGACAGGCAAATAGTCTAATTAGCACAAATATCTTGTTTCCTGAAACTTCYGGCAATTTTTAAACATCTCTTGCTCAGTGCTGTAATGAAGCTCTCTGTTCCCAACCCTGAGCTAGTGTGGGTCTTTAGCTTGACACAAAGACACTTTTCCATTTCTGGAAGGAAACAAGGCATTCCCTSCTGCACCATCTGAAGGAGCAGAGGGGCAGAGGGACCCCAGGATGTTCACACATTCCAGAGGGTCAGTGGATTCTATTTGGCTAAAGCCAAACATCTGCTGGGAGTCACTCAATCCCCATTTGCAAAGCTCAAGGGTCAGAGCAGATTTCATTTCACTTGGTAGCTCCCTCCAAGGRCAAGTCCCCCACCTGCTGGAAAATCGATCAGGGCTCTACCAAACCTCGAGTGTTTTGGTTTTCTGTCAAAATCTTGATATTCCCTTCTGTAGGGTTACAACAACCACCAATACAGACCCCAAACAACCTCYGTGGATCAGCAGGACTTTATGACAMGAAGRTTTCTGTAYTTGGCTAAGCATACACCAAAATGAATCACGACAAACTTTATTAATGCACAAAAGCCATCAGTGCTGGACTGCCCTCAGCCTGAAGCGTGAGGTGACAGAGTGATAATTCAAATCCAAAAATATTTCACAAGACAGCTGAAATACCAATTTATATTTAAAGAATATATTGAATTACCACACATCACACAAAAAGGRGGACTAGAACTTGTGTATTTTGTTGCTGAACTTTCAGCTCAGCATTTTGTGAAAGGCCATCTAGTTTTAACCTAGATRAGTTGGAAAGATTATTCAACTAATGTCTTCTCTGCAAGACTGCAGCTCTGGTGCTAATAAGGGAATTTAATTAGATGGACAAGCCTTGACAGCAATCCGTTTCCAATACACTTAGTATCGAAACAGGTCTGGGAGTTCCAAGATTTGTAGAAGAAATCCACTACTCAACTTAACGTGGAAAAATATCTGAAATTTTGACTAACCAAGATGTAGGCTCTTGTTTYTCTGACTTCATTTGTGACACACATCACATTACCAACAATTTCACCGACAGATGAAACCCCAGTTCCAAATGCACGTGCCATAAAGTTCGAGCAGAATTGATTTTYCCCTCTGCACTGGTAAATCTCACAAATTCCCTGGAAATCAGCTGAGGACATGAGCCCACTCAGCAGCATTTCCGAGAAGACACCCACGGTTTCACCTCCCTACAGCAGCACCCAAAGCCCCAGGACAGGGGAGCKGTTGGACACAAGGGTTCAGAACAACCCCAAAACAGGTTCTCTTTCTGAGTATTTATAATAAAAAAACACACACACACATACACAAAAGGCACAGAATTTTTAAATTTTTTTTTAAAAAGTGCACAAAGCCAGTACTTTCTAAAATTGTAGGGGGAACCAGCCTGCCAGCAGGCTGATGCAACACTTGAGGTGAAGCAGCATAATCAATAAAAACGCTGCACCTTTAGAACCAGCAAGTACAACACGATCAATTCATATCTCAGTGGAGTAGCGTAATAAAAATCTGCAACTACAATAAGCTAATTTAATGATACTTTATCAAGAGCTCACAATTTCCAACCACTGTTGTTCACGGCAGAATGAAGCCCGTGTAAAAATATGTCACGAGTCAATATGGCATTCTACTGAAGAGAAAAGACCCACATCATTAGAATCTTAAATAAGCTTTCATTAAATAAAATACATGAAATTAGCTCCTTCAAAAGGATTTAATTAGTCAACACATGCAGGTTAAACTCACAATCTGCAATTGTGATCTTTTAAGTTGTTCAGTTTCTTAAAGCTTTGTCATAAGAAGGAATTTTTTTTATCGTTATTATTTTTATAATAAAGTGGGAAACCACAGTTCCTTTATGACAAGGACAAAGTACCCCTTGCAAACAGCAAGACACATTTTCATTGCTGCTYTGTACAGAACACTGCCTTGTTAAGGCAATTTCAATCATTTTACGCATCTTCATTAAGTCAGAGATACGGTTCAGCTTTTCACAGAGAAAAACCTCAGCAGCTGCAGAGAAAAGGAGGGACAACAGATTCTTAAACAGAAAAGAGAAATTACCAGTTATCCAGCTTGAAATGRAGCCTCTGGGAAGCCCCATCTGCAGTCTCAGTCATTACAAATCACAATAATTACGTGAGCTCTCAGCCCATGTATAAAATTTCAATACCTAKGAAGGGCTGCAACGTCCACAACACAGAAACATTGCCAGCTCATTTTGCCAGGCTTCAGGCTACTTGTAACACCGAGAGAAGATGAATCAATAAAACGTTATCAGTAAAACAGTTTGATTCCTGCACAGTTAAGCGCACGGCCACTTCTRTATTTCAATCCCCTCAGGTCAATATAATTTTACACAGTTACCCGATTCTCAGCAGTGAAATGATACTGGTAGATGTTTCAGATATTCCAAAGCACTTATTTCTACATGGGGAGGGTGAAAGAAAAAAAGAGGAAAAAAAGAATCTCTTGTTTCCTACCTGGTTCAAAGTTSAATTTTCAGACCAGTCTTAAATTCAACACTTTATCCATCGCAAATTCAACTCTTTATCCCAGCTCCAGCAAATGAATTCCCTCTCAACAGTTCCCTCAGCCCAATCTTGGGTGTCCTACTCACCCAGGGATTAAACAGGCATTTGGGAAGAAAAATAAGTCAAATCTGGATCTGGCCTTTCATTCAAACTAAATCTGAGACATGAAATAAGATGTAGTTTCTGCCCACTCAAGAAAATCAGCCCATTTAAGCAAATTGAACTATACACCAATAAATTCTGCTAGGTTAGTCACCACAAGGGCTGAAGAAAACTCTAAATGCTGCTGACAAAGACTAACTGCACAGTTAATACAACATTTTGCCTCATACCCAGATAATTCTTCATGCATACTCTGAACTTCCAGCTTCCCACCTGGGTCTGCAAGAAAATAATGCCTCAGGTTMATCACATACCTCCAGAGAGCTGCATTTTTTGCATAAATAAGAGCAACAAGTGTGCTCCCAAACCCAAGGAAGAAATAATTTTATGTCTAATAAACTACAGTGCTCCAGAGACAGGGAATACCCACAAGGAATTGCTTTTTAGATGCAAGTCCACCTTCCTTAACTTTACAATGTCTTAATAAAACAGTATAAACCAGCCATGGGCTCTGTGAAGTCAAAGGCAACTGATTTCACCTGGACTTAGTCCCAAAAAGCAAAAAAGGCCCCCATAATTTTATTTAATTTCACCACCAATTGTATCTCATTTGTTTGCTTCATTAACTCCTGCACTATAGGCAACACCAGCGCATTCAAAGGCAAGAAGCACTTTTTGGGTTTTTTTATTGCAATACAAGACTGTTTAATCCCATATTCAATTCTAAGCAAAAGTAATGAACATTTTAATAACAAGAAAATCCATGAAAGCACCATCTACTGTCCTGTCATGGCTCTTTTAAAAGGCTTAGTTAATCTTCAATACTTAAAGGATGGTGGAAATATCTGAGGGACAAAGTCCCCTGGTTTATATGGTGTGATTCCCTTGCCACATATGTCTTTATTGGGAAATTACATGAATTTCCCAAATACTGGCACTAAATTTTTTACTAGTTTAAAAAATAGCAGAAAAGGCCCAGTTGCCAAGAAATAAAGCACACAAATTTACTGAAAGGCAAAGCTGCACTAACCCATTAATTTTTATATTTTGTTATATGACCAAAACTGTTCTCATTACTTTCTTCTGAACAAGTTTCATAATTGCAAATTCTCAGACAATAAAACTTAAGTGATCTCCACACTCTGTTTTCCTCCTAAATAATGAGCCAACCACCACAGGCACACACAGGAGGAAGAAGCCTGTCTATTTTACTAKAAGACTCAGCTCATGAAAATCCAACTGCATCAATCCTTCTTTTATTATTCTTTCAAACTTCCCAAATCAAATAACTTTCTTGAGCTTGGCTAGAGCCTTCTGAATAGAAATTCCACWGGGGAAAGAGGTTTTAGATTAACAGCACAATACATTCAGAAATCAATAGATAAACCCTCAGTGCAGCAGCACTACCCGAGTCCATGAGACTGAACTAGGGCTCAGAAAATAAAACAAACCACTCAGAAACTAATTTCCTAATCTGCCCATTTTTGTTTTTGCACTGAAACCAGCAACATGAACTTCACCTCTGTATCACACCCGGAGAATTACTGCCTAATGTTCTGAATCAAGAATACTTTTTATTTGCAAAAATATATTCATTGTTTGTATTTAAACCAGAGGGTTTTGTTTGGTCGTGCTTTTCTTTTTATTTTTAAACTACAGAGATAAAGCTGGAAGGCAATGATGCAAGTTCAAGATAACCACACATGGGGGTGCCCATCCTGATACAATGAAAGCCCCTTAAATCTATAAAACAATGTGATTAGAAGTCGGGTGAGGGATAAGGGATGGAGTGAAGCTTCTAAACTTACAGAGAAAATTCCTTAARCCTSGTCTCRACTYCACTCCAACACCTGGCCTGGATGGKATCAGCTTGGATTGTTCTCTATGCTGGAAGCAGGATGGCTTTTCCTTGATCTGTTTGACCTTTTCTCTCCTCATTAACAGTTGTTTTCTCCATTTGCCAGAGTCCCTTTTGCAATCCTGAGGACTGGAGGGGAAAGGGTAAATCAGAGCAACAGCTCTGCTTGGCCAAAGGCAGTGGGACCAATTTCACAGCGAGCTGCAGTCGTGAACTCAACTGCAGAGCACAGAGCTGGCTCTGCCTTGGAAATGCACAAAGCCAGGAGCTGCCAGAGAACAGAAAACATGCTTYTGCCTCTGCCATGAGGCTGTTCCAGCAGTCACAGACATCCCAGCTCTGCAGGATGGGAACGGGGCACAGCATCTCCCCGCTGTACCCCCTYGGTTCAACCCCAAACCTGCTCAGATTAGAGCAGACACAAAGGGAAATGGATTTCCCAACATTTTGGTAAGCTGGAACAGCTCTGATGGCACAAGCCCCCAGCCTCRCTGGTGCTCCTGTTGTGTTCTATTCATTAAATCCCACATTTGTTATTTATTATCCTGCATTTCTGTAAGGCAAACCTAAAGAAACGTTGCCATGACAAACACACACAGCAGAGTTTTCATACGAGCCTGATCCCCATGATGTCTCTTCCTTCCATTAACACAGCCCCACTTTAGTGTATCTCAACAAGACAATCAAAATATTTTCGGTCCTGCTGYCGTGAGCCTCTCACAGGGGCCGATCACCAAATCTAAAAATCCTCTGCAGCAAAGCAKAAGAGCTTTACACACAGCCAGACCTCTCAGATGCCATGGGCTAGGATACCCTGTTATAAGGCTGTAAAACTATGGCCCGTGGCTCGGGTCCAGCCTGCAGAGTAATTTAATCTAACTCACAAAGAAATGAGGAAAATGGCCTCTGCTGTGCTGATTCAGCAGTGCTGGAAGCCGTGCCACCCTCTATCAGCTYGTAAGAGAGTGCTTTGTCCACGCTGCCAACTCTGTGTAGAGCAACTACTGGGCAGAAGAAAGGACCAGCAGGAATATTATGTGCCAGATTTTCGGTAGATGTAAGTCAGAACACTTCCAGTGACTTAAGGAGCTGCACCGATTTACATCATTTCAGGATTATAAGGATTTACATCCACTGGAAGTTTCGCTTCTCTTTTTTTTTGTCTTTTAATTAAAAGAATGGTGTAGACTTGGCAGCAGTAYGAGCCTTCAAGAGAATAAGATTTGGGAAGGATCCTGCAAAAGTTTCAGGCACAGGGAATGGCAATAAGCCATTTTTAGTTTAAAAAGATACAGTGGCCAAATTGAAATTCACAGGATGTACATAAATTCTGATCCATACATGAGCAATATACAGAAGCATACATTTTCACTCTTTACACTGGAGCTCCCTAAATATAACAATGGCAAAAGAACAGCAAAAAATGAAAACTTTGTTCATTCAATCTGGTTATATATCACGAAAAACTATCAACACAGATGTTATCCCTATTTATGAGTCACAACCAGTGCCAAAATAAATGCCATGTATTACTTAATTTCTTTCTCCCAACTGCAAGTGCCAAAAAAAAAGACTGCCACTGAGATTAGGAATAACACAAAAGTGGAAAAAAACAGGGGGTGCTGCTCCTGAGGAAGCAATCCAACTGGGCAAAGTTCGGTTTGCACTGATTTCCAAATAAATTCAGAATAAGTGCAACACAGATTGTGACCTCAGAGCAGTTTCTGTTGCTCATCTGCTCACCTCTCACAAGAAGATCCATCATAGAAGTATGAAAATCTGCCTAAACCTCACTTGTTTCCTATGGATGAGCCTGACAGGGAGAGAACAGAAGGAAAGTGAGAATTTGGTGCCTGAGATCCTTAACTGGGGCCAGATTGATGCTTTGAGAGTGAAAGTGAGCAGTACCTGTAGGGATKGCCACAGGGAGAAGGACACAGCTGCTCTCAGAGCCATTTCTGTGGCACASTGACCCACTCCCAGGCCAGCTGAGCCTTCAGAAACACTCAAAAACAGGCTGATAAATAATCAAGCCACTGTTACCATTGCAGTTCAGCTGATGTGTTGCACAAGAACTCAAAAATAAACTGTTTCAAAAGCCACCTCAGGAAAAAAAACAAACCCCTTAAGCCAAAATGYCTCTGTAGTGAAGAAGTGCAGCCTCATTCCATCCAGTCTTTTTCACTGCTCACCTCTGAACAGGTCAGTTTTAAATCTCCTTCTTCCCATGAATCCAATTTAAATGTGTTCTTCAAAGGCTTCTGCAATTTTAGGAGTATTAAATTTTATACCTCCTAAGCTATTTATTAGCCAAGGAAGTACTTAATTGACATTCACCAGATATTAACTTTTTTGAGCATGTGGTACAGATTTTGATATATAACCCAGAGGTTTTTTTCTTTACTTTTTGCTGTTGGATTTGTTGGTTTGGTTTTTTTTGGTTTTTCCTTTTTCAAGACAGTTCTCCTAACAAAAGGTTTCTCAGTGTGTGGATTCCCTACAAATGTCTCCTGGAAATGCAGACAGATATACTGCAATAAAAGACTGCTCACAAGGGACCCTGATGCAGATGAAAGGTCAAAAAACCACTCAGACTGTTAATAAACTGTTGCAGAAATATTGTCTTTAGGTCTCCATAATTTCCACCAGTTCTGGCAGTGTCTAGACCCAACATGAACCCTGGCCCAGCAGTTTTGTGGGGCACCCAGAGCTCCAGGCACCCACATCTCTTCTTCCTACCCACCCTTATTTTAATTTTCCCTTTTTTTTTTCTTCCAGAATAGCCCCACTCCACAGATGTTGAACTCTCCCTGTTCCAGGTGCATTGCCAAAGGACACAAGTGCTGATTAACAGAATTTGCTTCATCATCAGCTCTTGCAGGCAAGGAGAGGTGCTCTCTCTGTTATTGCACAGGTAAAATTGGCTACACCACTGCTGCTCTTTAACAGGATAACATGATGTCTCAATTCACAGCAAAAAGGGAAAATAAGACTTTTTTAAATTGAAAATGCTAGGAGAATTCATTCTGGTAAAACACTCCATCTGCAGTGATCTCTGCCAAACACCACAGTTAGTTCAGAACTCACAGGAACTCCCACAAAGCCACGTTTGGTGACCAGGGTGGGATTAAACCTCTGCTAACACCAACCCTGATATTTCTTACTGCCCATTGCCCACAAAATCCATYTGTGRGGGCTTYMTAGAATTGTTTMGGTTGGAAAAACCCTCTAAGATCATCAGCCTTTCCCCCAGCACTGCCAAGGCCACCACCAGCCCACGTCCCCAAGTGCCACATCCACAATCTGTTAAATCCCCCAGGGATGGTGACTCCACCACYGCCCTGGGCAGCTGTGCCAATGTTTAAAAACCTCTTTARTGAAGAAATTTTCTACTGCCCAGCCCAAACCTCCTCATTTTCTTCTCATCAGGAGGTCTCAAAATCACCCAACACGCTTTGGAGTAGCTTTGTTAGCATATACAGCAACCAGCTTTTTAACTTTGAATTTCTCTTATAGCTGAGACTTCAGGCAAACAAAAGAAAAAAAGAAAAATCTTTCAGTAAACTTTRCACAGAGATAATCAATCTACTATTCAGGTATTTGAACAGGCATCTAGAGTTCAGTGTTCCAGAGATCACTGAACTTCTCCTGATCAGGGTCTCTTCTCRTGGTTTGAAAAGAGGATGGGGAAATCTTTGGGTGCAATCCAAACATTTTTGATAGTTGCAATCCTTGAATATTTCMTCACTCCAAATCTTGCCTTGACCTTTAGTTTCTCCTTCATCCAATCAACTGTACACATATTTTTGTTCATCCTTAACCTGTCCTTTCTCTCCCCAGGCAAAGGAAAAATCCAAACATCATGAAAAATCCTTTTTTTTTGTAATGCCATTTACCCACTTTTTTTTTTTTTTATCCTCTACAGAGATCCAAAAGCATTTAGTCAACTCAAAAATGCCCAGAAGCCCATAAAAAGGTAAATAAGTGAAAGTCTAATTTCCACAATAATTCAGGCACAAAATAAAAAAAAAATATTTAAGGCTTATGGAGAGGAGCAAAACAGTTGCCTTCCATGTGYAATTGTGTAAACCTGTTTGGAAGGAGCAAAGCAACATCAGACTCCTAAAAGACAAAGGGCAGGGCACACTGGTGTGAAACAATGATTTTTTCTGACTCTCCAGGGAAGGACTTTCACTGGGAGAAAAACTCTGGAAATTCTCTATCCCAGCTCTTTTTCCTCTCTAAACTGAGATGCTCCAGAAGGAGATTTTAGCAGGGGGAGTCTCTTCCTCCAGCACAGGGAGCAGCAGGCATCTGCCTTYCCTCAGTTACCAAAACACACAGGCGTGATGGGCAAAGTTAAACAGAGATAATAAACACTAAAATACTGCAGTGTGGGCTAGGCCTCCCAAAAAGCACTGTGAATAATTCAGATCTATAAAAACAGGCAGCTGGCTTGTGTAGGGTGAACACCTTGCTTTCCACACCTTACAAGATGAGCTGGGAAATGGGAACACAGCCAGGGTAGAAATCCCCACCATCAGTGGAAATAGATGATACCACAGAGTCCAAACTCCACACAAAAGTACAACGCTCCCAGTTACTACTTTAGATTTAATTTAATCCTGTTCTTTCAGCTCGTATTGGGATTAGTAACTGCTCTGTCAATAAAAATGTCTTTTACTGAGCAGGCCTCCAGCATCCTGAGGGAAGTCAAACTGGAAGTCTTGTCCTGTAGCCTGGACATGCCTTTGGTCCAGCAGGTGAGTTGGGGTATTTAAATAATCCAACTGGGCAGAGAATTTCAGCAGCCCTTCCCCTCCAACAGCAACAGCAATTTATTTAAATTCCATGGACCTAGCCTRGGCTTTTAATGTGGAATGTCTCTAGATGGTGAAAAATCCAAAGTCCCAGAGTTTTTAATCCTCATAAAAGTCAGGAAAAGTACTGAAAACTGAAGACATTTGGAATTGTGTTCCTACAGATCCCGGACAGACAACACCAAGACATTTAAGGCTCAGTTTACCAAGCCACCATTYCAATTTTAGTTATTGAAATAACTTTACCCAGAGCATGTTTTGATGGTTCATGGTCAGAGCAGAAGGCTCTATCACATGGGATCTGCCACAGCCTCTTTTGAACTGAGTTTGTTTAATTCCTTTATTAACAGAAAAGATAAAGGACAGCAGCATATGCTTGTTACATCTGCAAACCATCCACAAGCAGCAATGCTGCTGGATGTTGAGATTAGAATTCAAAACAATCCAAACCAGTTAGATAAGGCTGATGATCAAAAAAAAAAAAAAAAGAAAAAGATGTAATTCAACAGAAGAGGAGCAAGGTAACACGATTCAGCAGGATTAATCAACTACACATACACAAAATGACTGGGTAGGTAGCAGTTCATCAAAAAACGATGTGGGAGGTTATACTGGATCACAAGCTGAACATGAGTCAACAGTATCATACTGTTAAGAAAAAAAGCAATCATCACATTAGATAAATCAACTGGAGTATTGCCTGCAAAAGAGRTAAAGCAATATTCCCTGTCTGGTGAGCACTGTGAGACTTGGCTGGCAGTGTCACATCAACGTGGAGCAGCAAAGATGAGGGCWCAGAGGAGGGAGCCAGGCACGACATGGAAAGGAGCAAAGGAGAGGTTCAGCCTCCAGAAGCTGAAAAATAAAATTTTCAAGTGTGTTGGAGGGAGAAAAACATAAATAAGCAACTGTTTTCTGTGTCCATAACAAATACAAAGGGGTTTAAATTGCATCAAGAGAGCTCCAGCTGACACACAGAGGAAGCAAAGGGAAGTCATGGAATGTATGGGAAGAAATCCTCCTGAGCTCCTCCAGCCCTGGCTCTGAGTCCATCAAACAGCAGCAGAAAGGTCCAGGTGACACCACAGCAGCTCTCAGTAAAATCAGTGAGACTGAGGGAACTGTGGCATTCCTGCAGTTACCTGTTCATCCCCACTGCCCACATCAGGAACAAACAGGTTTTTAAATTTTATACTTTAAACTAGTCCTGACTTGCACTTTATCACTTGTGGCAATTCCCTCATTTTCCATTTCCTTCATTTTCCCAAGCTTGTATGTTTTTCCTTCATATACCCGTAATTCCAATCTGTTTTTCTTGCCACATGGTGAAGGAGCAGACATTTGTTTCACTGACCTGCCTTTTATGATTCTCTAGACATGAACTGACAGAGGGAGTTGATATTCAGCTTTGTAGGAAACAGTTCTTGCAATCCTGACTGTCTTTGGAAAACAGCTAYAGTCATAATTATTTTAAAGACAATTTCATTTAATAAGGATTGAAATTACKACAAGACAAGCTCAATGTAACAAAATTTTAGATAGAAAGTAATTTTTGTGACTAACCTATGAACTGCTAGGAAATTGTGATTTATAATAGGCACAGTAATAGCCTTTAATGACTGCAGTGCTTCTGGCTATCCATGAAACAGACTGGCTCGTTTCAAAGCAGAAAGGGCATCTATTTTGTTTTTTTYCTCCTTCATGGGTGGCCCATGGATATCTTCAGGGTCCTCGGAGGAGCTTCCAACACCCCACTGTGCACAGCACAGAGCGGCTGCCATTGCCATGCTGATGTTAATGGGCTGCAGTTGATGTGACCCCTTGCTGAATTCCTGCCACTGCCTCTCTGCTACAGAACAAGCAGCAGCAAAGTAGAGAGTGCACAGCCAAAACAAAAAAAAATTAAAATTTTATATTGGAAGGGAGCAGGAAATGGGAATGTGGATGCTGGAGCCTGGGGTCACGAGGCACGGGGCAGCAGGAGMGGCTCAAAGTYGCTGTTCCCAACGACAGCRCAGCCCATATGCCAGAACATTTGCCACTTCTCTCTCCCTCTGTGCAACTGCRAGCCAAAATTAATAAATAAATTAGGGATAATGAATATAAACAAGACAAATCGCAAGCCTGTGGCAAAAAGAAATCTTGTTGAACATAAGTATGTTTCATGTCACAGAGAACTTGCTTAAGAAACAAAACATTCTCCTGAAACAAGTGAAGTAGTGACAAATATTTTGGGAAAACAGAAACTCCACACACTGTCTTTTATGCTCCTAAAAATAAAGAGGAAACATAGTGTTTTTTCAATATAAGTGCAACATTTCCTCATGCCAGGAGACAAACTATGCCTAGGTTAAGGCTGGACTTTAATGGAAGCAAACAGCTGAATGCTGGTCCCTGGTGGTTCAATTATTCTCTCTTTAAAGGTAGCGCTTCCAAGAAATTAGAGAAACACCGTTTCCCAGTAAGGATCATGTTTTGCAGGCTGTTGCAATGTTTTTATTTGAAGCTGTTTGATTTGTATTTGCAGGAAAGCTCAGCTGATCCCTCTGCCTTCTCATCTCCTCACCTGCCAAGTGGGGTCAGAGCCCAGTGAGGCTGCAGAGCTGCTTGCTCAGCACAGGGTGGACCAGAGCAGGCTCCAGGACCATCCAGTTGGGTTCCAAGTGTCYCCATCAACAGGGACTTCATGGCATCTCTGAGAAACCTCCTGCAGTGTCTGACAACCCTCAGCATGAAGAACATCCTACCTCGAAACAACTTACAAGAGATGGTCTCCATASTGAATCCTTATGTTAAAAAAAAGAGGTATTTCAATAAAGCTTTTATGTATTTTGCTTCTTTTTAAACAAAAATTGTGCTAGTAAAAGTCCTAGTGTGGTATCAATTACATTTTATCCATGAAGTTTCTTCCCATGTTTAGGTCCTGCATTTCAGTGTTTGTGCCCATTTTCTTCTGTCCTTCCTTGGTGCACCTCATCCCAACTCTCACAAGGAATTCACACACCATGATAAAGTCTCCCCCACAGGACTTCTTTTCTCCAGGCTAAACAATCCCAGCGCTCTCCATCTCTCCTTTCAGAAATACTAATAAATAAACATTAAAAGAAAATATAAAAACCGATATATCCACAGCATCCCATGCAGTAAAAAAAAACCCTGGCCAAGGACACTTCTGGGTTTTACCCAGAAAAGCAACCCTGGAGGTGATGAGGGCACAAAAAGGAAAATCGAATGTGAAGCCAAATCCTCTCCAGAACATTTGGCTGGGGCACAAAAGGTTTGCCTACACAAAAACGGATACAGATCAATTCCACTGAGCCTGCAGAGATTCCTCCTGCACTGCTCCACATCAGGATCTGGAGAAATCTGTCTGGAGTCACTGGCACAGGTCCATCTCAACCCCCTCATCAAACCACTCAAAGTTGCAGTTCCCAAAGTACTGATTTCTGCTTTTCAAACACCACTTTCTGCTCTTAGTTCTTMCTATTTCCATTTGCCTGAAAATAAAAAATTCTGCTTGATACAGCGATGGCACTAATTCTGAATATACCAGTAACCTCAAATCAAACAGAAACTCCCTTCTTTCCCTATGTTACTCAAATTCATTCGATGAGAAACATTAAGAAGCAGATTTCCAATGAAATCCTATCCTCTGTAGTTTTAATCTCTTCTTGCCCTTCAAATAAGACTTTTAAGTATTATCTATATTGCTAAAATATTCTATGAGCTGTGCACATGGCCCATGCTGCTGTCGAACCAAGTGCTTCACCAGTTTTGAGTCTGCCATGAAATAAGCTCACTCTAAAAAAAAATTAAACTCATTTCCAGGGCAGAAATTAAGGCAGAAGGAGGCCTGCACATAAATATCAATGAAATTAGGCAATGAGAACTGGCATTAGGTCAATGAAAATTAAGCAAGAAAATATTTCACTGCTAGAATAAATAAGTTTCAATTGCCACATGCAAAAACCGTAATTTCCAGAATGCTTTCAGYATCTGCTCTGTGAGATCACAGCTCATGAGCTCTGTCAGTGACTGTCAATTCCTGTACACAGAACTGACTTTGAAATTAGCATTTTCTAACCTTAAAAGACCTACCATGATCAGCTTAAGAGTTCAAAACAACAGGTATTTCACAATAAAGAACTAATTGATACTGTTCCAGACACGGCTTATTTCCTAAAAGCCTAAGCATAAATAAAGAAATGAATAAATTATTCAACAGAAATTGTTGCTTCATTTTCTTCCTTAATACCTATTTAGAGTGCCTAATTTGAAGCAGCACAATTCTTTAAGAGACAAATCCCTGAAAAAAAGAGAGAAGCTTCAAGTCTGTTGTTGGAGAAGCAGATTTATTCAGATAAAAATCAGTTAACTCCCCAGAATGCAGAAAAAAGTAATTTTGCTTGGGTTTGAGGAATTTGGTTCAAAGCTCTGAACTAGAAAGCAATATATACAGTTATTAAACAGTGTAAGGGGATTAACTCTACAGAGTGTTATTGACTACTCCAGTCTCATTAACTGCAGTTTTATTTAGATAAAAATGTCATCTTAAACATCATTTTTGTGTCAGAAGTTAGATCTGAAGAACAACATTAAAAATACATGGGCATCAGCAGCTCCCCGATCTGCAGCAGCTCTTTCTGGGGTCTCCCCTGGAACTCGTGATGGAAATTATGGTTTTGATTTGCAACATGCCCATCATGAGAAACTGCTTTTAAAAGGAGTTGTCCTGCGGAACATGAGAAGTGTTTTCTGAGAGGCAGCTTCACTGGAGCATGTACAAGCTGAGCACAGAGGGCTGATGCCTGTCTGCCTCTCTTTCCTCCAAGAAAGGAAGGAAGAAAGGTTAGGGAAAGAGTTCTGGGCTCCCAGTGGACGTTCTCCTACTTTCTGATTTTATTAGGGAACTGTGAAGCTAATTACGTGTACAGTAACTTCGGTAACTGCTTTTCATGCAGAATCACAGACCAGAAAATAATGAAATCGTGAATGGGAAAGCCTCTCTGCTTTTTCAATCCACAGCAGCTTGGAGAAGGCACTGGCTATTCCAAGGGGGCTGCAGCAGAGCTGCTGCAAGCTCAACAACCCCACCAAACACCAAAACCAATCCTCAGGCTCTTCCCTTCCAAAAGCACCCACWGGACACACCAAGGGGCATTTGGAAGCCMMMRGGRWYCCMMMMMMYYMMMWYKGRWKKKGKKRAWTYYKRAARRRAWWSMRRKTTTKRAAMCTYWAWKGGGRRAAWWAAAAAGCTTTTGACCATGAAGAACATCCTACCTCTAAAAAATTTACAAGAGATGGTCGCCATAGTGAACCCTCATGCAAAAAAAAAAAAGGTATTTCAATAAAGCTTTTATGTRTTTTGCTTCTTTTTAAACAAAAATCATGCTAGTAAGAATCCTAGTATGRTATCAATTACATTTTTATCCATTTGCATGAGCTTGGCTACCTCTGGTTTCATACACTTGCTTAGACAGAACATGCTGGCAGAGTTTATTCATCTTTCCATACGAAAATAAACCGTGCTGCCACGCACTTCTCCCCAAACGTGGCTGCCTACACGAGYGAATTCACCCTGCTCGGGGTGGGCAACAGAAACATGAATCACTGCAGATGGAGAGATGCACAGAAAAACAAAAAAGTGGCTGTGCCTCTCATCTGCTTGTGTTGTCTGCTGTGAGTGGTTTTGTTTAGGTGTGTTTGGTGCAGTGGTGGTGAACACTGGAGAATTAATGCATTCCATACCTTGATGCTATCCCACCCACTCCCAGCTGCCACGGCCT
Source organism: Malurus melanocephalus (assembly GCF_030028575.1). NCBI lineage: Eukaryota > Metazoa > Chordata > Aves > Passeriformes > Maluridae > Malurus > Malurus melanocephalus. The sequence continues at coordinate 221,495 of NW_026623647.1, read as the reverse complement.
CACAGCATGCCAATTAAACCTGGACTTGTAAAAAAAYCTATTTTTCTATTAATTATAATCTTATAATACACCATAAAAAATAAAAAAAGGGCACAAAGCCAATATCAAGAGCATCATACTGCAATCCACTTCTTCTTTCCCTCGCTCCCCAAGAGGCCACTGGTGATCATCACTCCCGAACACTGAGTTCACATCAGGAATCAGCTCCCCTGAGACACTGCTCAACTCCTTCAGTGCAGCCCCACACTCCCTGCTCCCCAGCCCTCAGGACCAATGTTTTCACCATGTTAAGTTAASATGAATAATTAACAGAGAGGAGAAGATCCCCGTGCCGCAATCGTCCTCTGCCAYGCTGCAGACACGGAGATCTTCCCCTCAGGCTAAAGCAGAAAACACTTAACGAACCTATCTTAAACATTATCACGCATCAGCGATCAAGACTAAGTTTATTATCCCGCAAACAAAAACAAAGACAAAGAAGTATAACAGATCACAGCCCAGTAACTTTCATTAAGAGATGCAGTGATGGCATTTCTAAGGCTCCACAAATCACCTCAGCTCGTACCCCATCACCAGACCACAGTGCTGGCAGGGATGTGCACTGTGTGGTATTTGTGGCACTACTGGGGAAAACTATTTTTAAGYCTAATTAACATGAAATTTTTGGAATGCAGATGCTTTTCATTTATACATAAAACAAAATGCCRTGACATTTCTCCCATCCATTTATCATAAACAAGTTAATTACTGTGTAACAAATAGCTCCTGCTAGAATCTGTATGTTTTGAGCATGTTAGAGAGCTGACTCAGGCAAATAAGATGAACCACAAAGTAGTAGCTAATAGCTTACGGCATACTTATAATAAAACAATGACTCTGTAAAAGCTCTTGTTGTCAAATTAAGGCTAAGCTATTTCCATTGGAATAAACCAATTATAAGCAGTCATTATCTGTTTAACTTGATTCAAACCTAGAATACTGTAAACACTTTCATTTTGATGCATTCATAACAGTGCATACATTTGAGAGCTGGATATTGCAAAGCTTAAAAGAGAAATGTTGGGTTTATTGCCACATGGGAACATCCAAACTTCCCCGTGTGGAGGAATTCCACCATCATGCTGAGGTCTGCATACTCCCTGATTTCTGATGAACAAACCTTTGGGTATAAACTGTCCCAGGACTGCCCACCCCTCCYTCCTAAGGACAAAATTAGCATTATCCATAAAACCCTCAGTTTGCTCAGTGAAATCCCCCAAGAGCCATCCGAGCTCCATATATACTTTTCCCACCCCCAAATTCCATGAAAGCACTGACAGGTGAATTCCTGCCTACTTTTTTTTTTTTCTTTCTTTTTTTTTTTTTTTATTCAGGCAAACAGTCCCATTTGGCCTGCAGAATGAATTACTGAATGCTGATGAATAAGATGGTGGTAGCTGGCAGCAAAGCTCTGCGTGGTAAGATGGTGTGAAATAGTACATATGTCAATCTATCAAACATGATAATGTAAGCAATCTGAACCCATTTTTGGTCTGAACTATTGTACAATACTTCACCCAGATGGATGAAAGAGATAAACATTTTATGCTTCAGACACATCAAGTGCTAGGAAGTAAAATTAAACCTAAACTGGAAAACTACCAATTTTACATGCTAGAGTATATATAAAGAACAACACGAGCATGAAGAAGAAKTTGCTCACCCATTATTGTATAAATTAATTAGATATATTTGCTTGCTATGATAAACAACAGCATGTATTTGACTGTAGAATAAAAGGTGCAAAGATGATAGTTTACTTATTAGCAAACACAGCACTTGCACTTTTTTTTCTTSCTCCTTTTGTTGAGAAAATGCTTATAAATCATGAAACTTGTGACAATGTTATCAGGGCATGAATCTTGAAAGTGGGGTATGGATACATAACGTGTCCCCAGGGTGAGTTCAGCCCTAAATCAGAGGCAGGTTCGCCATGACTAATGAAAAACTGCAACTRGTCCCTAAAGAATAAAATCAAATAGAAATATATTTTCATTCAAATCAACTTGACAGCCTGTGTAAATATAATTTCATATTTTAAAAATATCAGTTAAACCAGAAATTTAATGACAGCTACTGTCCTGTCTTGAAAGTCACAGCCATCTAATGCCTCCAAACAAACCCTTCTGCTCCATCCCTGTTGTCCATCTCCATAAACACAGCACAATTTTTCAAGCACTAAACTGCAAAAAAACACTCCTCTGAGCAAATATATTTATGACACGGCTTTCTCCAGTACTCAGAGAACATTTTTTATCAAATAATTTGCAAAGCTAAAAGAGCATGAAATCTACTCAGCTTCCAGACCGACCTGCAAAGCCGCCTTCATATTTGGGAAAAATTGCTACCAGTGTAAACTATTGGTATTTGGTCTTTGTAGGGTTTCATATTTTTGGGCTTGTCCATCTCAATTCCCCCTTTGGTTACCCTTCAAACTAAAAATAAACTCCCCAAGGTCCACTAATTAATGCCAGGCCAGTCAAGAGAATTCCTGAACAGCAACACTGAGACAACTGGGCGCAGAAACAAAAGTGATTGCCAGCTCATGCAGAGCAAAAATGTCCAGTCTTGGATTCTGCTGAAGCCAGAGAGAASGCTGACAAGTCTCCCTCTCTTCTGAGAAAAATCAAAGTAACAGAGCAGGTGTTTGCTCTGGAGGAAGACAGAAATCCCAGCTTTCTGGCAGAGAGACATGCATGTGAGCAAAATGTACTCAGGAAAAAACTGCCAAGGGTTTATAAACCCTTGAGAGGAGCACCRAGTCCTGATCTGCTCCCCAACTTCTTGGGGTGCTGGGGGGGGTGGGATTTTAACCTTCTCTTGGAATAAAACCGTRTTTTTCTGTGGCATGCAAATATAAAGTTTAATTATTTTTAACTTAAAAGGGATCAATACACAGGATAATCTATTGTTATTTGGATTACGAAGACRTCTTAGAGTTTACAATCACAAAAGTGGTTATAATCCTGCAATTACTATAAAGCTAATTGGTAGTTTCTTTTYGCCTGTGTTTTCATGTTGTCAGTGGGGCAGTAATGAAAATGAATGCCACATTTGTGAACAGAATGTCTGTAGGCTTGTTTACCACATTTCCAACAACAACGTCTGCTTTATCATCCATTTCAAAGCAGAGATAATTTAGGGATCTTTGAATTTCATACATAAAAATACTTTCAAAAATATCAGATGCAGAGCTGCTTCAGACGGGGTGGGAGTGGGAGACTCAAGAGTGAAGTGATGACCTCGCATAGTATAACAAACCATCCACCTGAAGCAGACAGCACGCGGACTTGGAATGATTCATCTGTATTCAAACTGTGCTCAGGTAAACCACTTAGTGTTTCATCCTCCTACAAACATAATTCTGCAGACAATTTCACCATCAAAACCAGCATCTTTAAGCCTCCTTTCACCTCCTGAAAATACAGTTATTGCAGAAGCTATTAAGCTTTTTATTCCACTTACCTTTGAGTAACTTCTGCCCTTCCATGATGTTCTGGGAGATGAATGCTGTGTAGTCTTGTTCTGAGAAGCCAGGCTTGCATGTGGGTCTAACTGTAAGATCCCCATTGTGTGCCTGCAAAAACAAAACAAGGGGAATGCACACCATGACTTCTGTCATTTGGGAAAACGTTTTGCACCCAGAGATGGAGTGTTTAGGCATGAGCAAACCTGAACAGTAAAGCAGTGTGCAAGTAGAAGTCGCTTGTGTTAGAGTGCCTATCTGTTGGAGTGGATCCATACTGTAGCTGCAAAAAATAAAATGGGCCAGCAATAGTTGCCTGACTACAAGAGTGCATTGTTTGTAGGAAGGCTGGAATACTGGGCACTGTCAGAAGAGGGGAGGAAACAAAGAGCAGCAATTCATCAAGGCGCTGTGCTTGCACTGGAGACACGGAAAGGCCTGATGTTGCAACACCCAAATCACTGAGGTTTGCTATAAGAACCCGGGCAAACCCCAGGATGGAAGGGGGAGAAACAGGAGCCTGAGAGCAGGTAAGGACACCTTTCCTTCCCCTTCACCCTGCAGCAGCCTCCCCAGCCCTGCCTGCTGCTGCCTCTGGGACTGTCCAGGCTCTGCACTCATCCCGGCAGCAGGAGGGGATGGAGGGGATCCCAATTAAAAATGTGACAACGCACAGTCTGGTGCACAACGTGCCAGCACCCACAGGGAAGCATCCAACTAAACACTCAGCTGCAACTTTGGGCTAGCAGAGAGAGGATCCAGCCCCTGCCACAGGGACAGGGCAGTCCCATCACAGCAGCCCACGCTCCSTGGGATTCCCTGGCAGGAAAGGTCCCAGACCCCAACTCCCAGGAACTCGCTGACGGCACACAAGCCCGTGATTTATGCCCGGCGAGCGCCAGGTGATTTACGCACTAACAAGTGCTGGTGGCAGGGGATTTCTAACGCGCCCGGGCTGCCRGCAGAGCCAGCCAGAGCATCGCTYAGCGATGCTGGCGGCACCTCCGACKCCTCCAGACCCGGCAGCGYCGGCTGAAGCCGGGGGACCGGGAGCAAAGTGCAACTCCAGGCGTGCACCTGCATCCCCGGGGGAAGCATCGTGGGTCCCCCGGGCCCCCCGAAACACTCCCGCACACGGACAGCATTAGACACAGAGAAGGGAGCGGAGAGAAGGCTCCTTTCGGATGAGCTTAGTAAGCAGAACACAAGCCAACGTACTCGGCTTCAAATCACGCTCGGGAGATGGATGCCAGCTACTGCATGGGAAGCGCAAGGAAGCGGCGGCTCTGTTGGGCTCTGACCGCGGCTGGCAAGATGTTGCCATTAGGAAACATTTCAAAGGGTCTCAGCGAGGATAACGGGCTTTGAATATGAGATCGCCCCGTTATTACAGCGGTGCTCGCTAGACGAGAGCGCATCGGGGCTATTCCTGCGCACCCACCAGCCCCCGCAAGGCTCGGGACATCCTCACACATTCAACTTGGCACCGGGGGGATTGAGRCAGAAAAATAAGAGGCTCTTGTTCCCGCAGCCAGCCCAGCCCGAAAGCCGGCAGCCGCCCGGCTCTCTCTGTAACACTGCAGCCACGCGTTCAGGCGCTTGTTGATGTTTTACACAAATCCCTCAATTTCAGGCGGCGTGGGAAAAAAACCCTAAAAACGCCAAACTTTTCACAGCATCACCCCCGAACACGATCCGGGCCCGCTCGGTGGGTTTACGGGCTGGTAAAAATAAAAAGTTGGGGGCAGCAGCGCGGAGCGGGCTCGGCGTGGAGCGCGGCGCGGCCGCGGGGGCTCCGCGGGGCTCGGAGCGGCTCCGCGCCGGGACGCGCCGCTGCCCCCGAAGTTTCTCCGGCGAGGCGCAGCGCGGAGGGCAACTCGCGCCGGCACATGAGTCGCGGTTCAAAAAAACCAAAAAAATAAACAAAAAAACCCCAACAATTAAAAACTGCACGGCGGCGATTTGAAATAAAATAAAAGCAGAGAAACGGCCGAGCGGCGGGAGCAGAGGTAAGAGAAGAGGAAGGAAAAGAGGAAGATGCTGCGGGGGCGCCGCTCCGCGCACCCACCACCACCACCACCACCCGAAGTTGCCGCGGCGTGCGCGGAGGAGCCGCGGCGGGGAWGCTCCTCTCCCGCTTCCCCGGAGCGCCGCACTTACCGCCGCCGAGGCGCAGGCGGGCAGCAGGAGCAGCAGCAGCAGCAGGCTGCGGCCGGCGCTCATGTCGGCGGCGGGCGGTGCGCTGCAGAGCTGGCCGGGTCCCGCCGCCGCCCCGCGCCCGCCGCTCTGCCCGA
>NW_026623647.1:193680-215037 GCF_030028575.1 Malurus melanocephalus | reverse complement strand
TGGTGGTGATGATGGTGATTGATGATGGTGATTGATGATGGTGATGGTGGTGGATATGGTGGGGATGGTGAGATGGTGGTGATGGAGGGGATGGTGGAGTTTGTGGTGAGGTGGTGGTGGTGGTGGTGATGGTGATTTATGAAGGTGATAATGGTGATTAATGATGGTGATGATGATGGTGGTGATGGTGATGATGGTGATGATGATGATGATGATGATGATGATGATGGTCATGATGGTGGTGATGCTGATAAGGGGCGGGAAAAGGGGTTCCCGAGCTCTGCCCCCCTGCCGAGCTGAGCGGCCAGCAGGAGCCTCGTCTGTCCAGAGAAGAAAGTTAGATGTCCAAAATGTCTCTAGGAACTGATTCGTGGAGGGGAAAAAAGCCACCAAAAACAAAGCGGCGCATCCAGAGATGATGGAGGGAGATCATAGAACCCTCAGGGTTGGAAAAGACCTTTAAGGTTGGTTGGAGCACAGTTTCAATAGCATTGAGGTTGTGGTTTGATCCCTATCATTCCCTTAAGATCTTCTGTGTCCCTTCCAGCTCAGGTTCTGTGATTTCCTGACCATCAAGTCAAACCATCAGCACTGCCACTGTGACCCCCAAATCACATCACCCAGAGCAGATCCAGATGCCTTTAAACAYCTCCAGGGATGGTGASTGCCCCRCTTTCCTGGGCAACCCATTCCAGTGCCTTTCCTAACAGTGACAATTTTTTTATATTATCTGATCTCAGTCTCCCCTATCTCAGCTTAAGGTCATTTCCTCTCTTCATGTGCTCACAAGGGAACAAAGAGCATATCCGGGGGAAAATGAATACAGTCCTGGAAAGATGGGCAAAAAAAACAACAGGTCTGGGTGAAAACCAAGTGTATCCCATGAGAAACAATAAGTGTGTCCACAGGAATCATCTCTATCCAGGGGTTGATAAGTGTATCACRTGAGGAGAGCAGAGCCCAGGCTGTGAGGGAAAGGTGGCATGRGGGAGTAGTAGCAAATCTACAAAAAAATTACATATTAGGGAGGAAAAAACCTAATACATCCAGAGAGGAAAAACTCAGGATAGGGTAGAGACAKGGGTAGTGCCAGAATTGGCTCCTCAGCTGTGTCTGTGAACCAGCCTGAGCCTGGCCCTGCTTTTTTTAGAGGAAAATAGGCTTGTCAGGCCTAATCCACATCCACATCAGCAGCAGAGGAAGCTAACTCCACTAAACTAGCGAGTTTCTGGTGTAAAAATAAAGGCTGATCAACGCAGGGGCAGAATGTGAAAGAAACTTCAGTCAGTCTCACAGCAAGCTGAAGCAGAAAGCAGCAGTGTCAAACAGGGTTTTCCTATAGTTTTGGGTTTGGCACCCAAACCCATCCTTTTCCTCTCCCAGATACACCACRGATAGGAATTCCCAGGCACGTGTGATTTGTGCATATAAATCYGACAGCAATTTGCATAAATAGATGCATATTATCTGATGTACGTGCAAAATCAGACATTGCAGCTGAAAAATCCGGCCATTAAACAATTCTGTTGGATTTGCACGTTTCCCAAGGAATGAGACACATAAATCCAGTGGSTGCATCTTTGGCTCTTGAGTAGATTTAATAGCATTGTGTTAACACCTAGAGACATTAGCAAAGAACTGAGGCCTCATTGTATTGAGCTCTGTCGACAAGAATAATGAAAAGATTGTTCCAACCCCACCAATTTGCAGTCTTAGTGGATTATGGGGTTTATTTTGTTTTCAAACAAGYATTTCTGAGTTTGTTACATAACATGAGATAAATCCCATCATTGTCTTGAATTTAATGTAGACCCCTTTTTGTGAAACACTTCCACAGAGGCAGAAATAATCGAGTGACACTATCACAGCAAAAACAAATCCTGATATTTAAAAAAATCTTTTTTTTTTTCCTTTTAATCCTCAGTTTCAAAGTTTGGAGCAGATTGTTCCAGGTTTAAGGGCAGCTGCTATTTAAATAAAAACTACAAGTAATCTGGAGACTACTGAGGATATTTTGGATTTGGGCAGCTACAGTGTGGTTTTTCTTTTTTGAGTACCTGTRGCCAGTTATTTGGACTCTTGCTGGACTGCAGCTGTTGCTGTGCAAGTGCTTGCTCTGTTTGATAACTTTGTTAATATGACAAGTTCTACAAGTATTGTCAAAATAAGTCTGACACCACAACAGATTGTGAAGAAAAGGCAGAGCAGTAGTGAAAAAAAACCCTAGAATTCTTCAACATGTTTACAGTTGATTTCTAATCTGATGGCAAATTGATTTTTTTCCCAAACTAGTTTGCCATCTCTCTTTTCTAAGCTGTGGTAACCAACTCTGTGCTCGGGGAATGAGAGTGGAAATACAGTGAGTTCTCAGTTGTGTTTCCAATACCACTGGCCTGTGTGAGAGAGTAGCTGGCAATACCTTCCCAAACTGAGGTTTTGGGGAGGAGAATCCAGATCCCCTGCTCAGACAGTGGAAATCACCGATTTATGAGTGTGGTTGCTYTCACTCAACCATTTTCCTTCAACTCTTGACACTCTAATTAATTTTGGGAGGAATTAAAGTTTTTCTAACTGATTAGCTACTATTTCAACTACCTCCTTGTTTAGAAGCACTTCACTTGAAGTGCTTATAAAACGYCTTCCTTCAGATCTTTAAGGAAAATTAAAAGATGCCATTTACAATTTTTTACCCACTGAATTTCTCCCAGGCRATTGCATTTGAGATTGCAGGCCTGAGCTGGGCCTGAACATATGTTATTTGGGAGGGCTTGCCTCACTTGGGAGAAGTTGGGAATTGGTGTTCTGGCACAAAAAGGAAATAGGAAGCTCCACCATCGAACACAGGATGGCTACAGGGATGAAGACATTTAGGAACGCACAAATGCCCTGTAAATCAACTTGCTAAACACCTCAAAAGCACAACTGCTGATCTGGGAGTAAACTTGCTGTGCTGCACAGCACTGGAGAGAGTAAAATGCTCATGGATCCATCCAGAGCTGCCAGGATAGCAAGCAGCACCGAGCTCACGGGGGATTTTTCCCTCTGTGTGATTCCTGCTGACAGCAGTGGGAGCTGCACATCCCTACCAGGGGGAATGGAACCCTTGGTGCTGGAGATGAGTATGGGATGTGAGCAGTGTGACCACGGAGAGGGAGCCAGGGAGAGCGAGGTGTGATCGCTGAGGGACCGTRCAACATACAATAAAATTGTCAAGCAGCCATCAAGTACGTGAAAGCATGGGAATAACAAATTAAATGGACAGGAGGTGAGAAAATGGAGTCTCGAGAGGCTTTTGCCTTCCTAGCTTAGGGCTGATATCTGAATTCCTTATCTGGGAGATATTCCCGCCGGCTTAACCTGTTTAATTCTCTGACAAGTAAATATTTCGCTGAAATCGAGTGAATAGCTGTGGCCCAGATGCCAAGGATAAAAWGTGTTTTTATTAAAAAGTGTGATAAACAAGAAGAAATTAAATTAGTACAGTGTGCAGTCCTTACTGTAGGTTCCTTCTCTATGATCTGATGGTTCTTGCTTTTCAAGAAAGAGGCTGCTGGATGACCACTGGTTCAGTCATTATTACTAATTTGGGTTTGCGTCAAAAGTAGCAACAAAGGACACAACAGTAAATAATGATGATTCTAGTTGGACTGATAATGGCAAATTATGTGTTTGTGACAGCAGTTCAAAGATGAGATGAATGAGAAATGCTTTCAGATTTATTCTGCATTTGGGTTCTTTTAAGGATGTGGAGGGAAGAGGCGAGAAGATGGAACTGAACAGTGAAATGAAATGTGAATCAGAGCTCTGGAGAAATTAACAGTCAGGGAAACACAAACAGTACCAGATCCTGATGGAAACCAACAGAACAAACAAAAAATTCTCTGAGTAGGAAGACCAGAATCACAGAAAGAAAATAGCTAATGGTAAAAGCCAGAGTTTGGTACATTTATGTAATTTTTTTAAAGCAACAGCAATTGGAACTACATGAATGGTTGAGCACAGCTCAACATTCTGGATTGCTTCTGATCTGGCTCCAGTACAAAATCTAAAGACAAAATGATGAGTCACAGAGGAGAAAGTGGCTTGAAGAAAGAATTCATAAGAAAAAGTTGCACTGAACAGGAATGGGATATTTATTAATCCAAGCTGATTCCATCTCTGCAGGTGCTCCCTGCGTGCTGGAATTTTGGAAAAGACACAACCATCTCCCTTGCTAAACAACTCTTTTGAAATCACATTTTCAGTCCTGCCAGACAGGCTGTGATGCCAAGGAATCTGAGCCTTCTCTCTTTGACACTACCTACTCATCCGTGCATTGTGGATCCAAGCGATTCTTCTTCCGAGCTGGTCATGTGGATGGCAACGAGGAAAATACAACTTSAGAGGCCCCGTGCAAACCCTTCCTGCTCAGTTAATTACACTGGCCAGGGGAGACCAGATTTGGGGCAGTGTGACCTATAATTATGAGGCTCCTGACTGAGCTGTGCAGGAATGGCAGCGTGCCAGCCATGGCTATATTAAAATCAACTGGAAACTCCCAATTCTGTGTCTCTTTCAGTGAGGTAACACACCCCATAGTGATGTAAAATATTGTAAAACAAAACTGACTTATGCAAAGCAATTAACAGTTCTGGGTTGGTTTTTTTTTTTTGGTCATTTTTTGCGTTCTTACAAAAACAAAGGAAARAAGGGAAAGTAAGAGCAGGAGGCTTAATAGATCTCTATCTTTGCAGTGGATTGCTGTCTAAAGAAGGGGTATAAGGAAAAAAAAAAAAGGCAAAAAAAGCAAGAGTTAGGTTTGTTCTCAGAGTCACCAAGGAGAATAAACTGCTAGAGCTCCCTGACATAGCAGGCAGGCAGCTCCCAGGCTGCTCCGTGAGGCAATGCTTGATATTCATGGAAACAATGAAATCTCACCAGGATTGGAACAAAAAAGAGATGAATAGCCAGTCTGTGATTTTACAAATAAGAGGAAGGCCACAGATTCCCAGTTTGCCAAAGCCTGCACATCATCCTTACTGATTTTGAGGCCCTCCTTATTTGAACACGTGTTTAAGCAAAGTTGTGCCATCACCTCAGGAGCAGAGTTACCTGAAGGGGCATCACCTGCYTTACCCTGGAACAGCAATGGGAGGAGAATTTTATCAAACATTACCTCTCCTGRTAGACATGGCCCCATATACATTGAAATGTTCACAGTAATGTAACTTATTCCAGCCCAAATCTCAAAATCAGTTACCCTACTACAAGCAACAATATTAATAAATGAACACTCTTTTACCTAGCAAAAACTTGAAGTCCAGATCAGTCTTTCTAATGTTGCTGGCAGTATATTCTTTATATCTTTATCAGAGAAAAGTAAATGTTTTCCTCTGCAGAGATTGGTAAAGCACAAATAGAAGTGATGTTCCGAGCTCTCTCAGCCTTTTGTGGAACCCAGCTTGTTGGTGTTCCCCACACATATTTTTCCTCACAAATAAACCCAACAGTTTTAGCACTGCAGGAGATACTTTAACTGTGTGTGTGTGTGCATGGTAAATGCTGAGGCAGAACTCCTCAGAGAAAGCCCCAGTTACCTGTTTAACATGAAGTCATTTTCTGGAGCTGTCAGCATTTTTGGTCAGAAACCACCTGGAAGACAAAGCACTTTGCAAGAGACAGCTTTGACAACCTATGGGTTTTAATAGTAGAACRGAAAAGATAAGAAAACTTGGAGAGAAGAGAGAGAGGGAGACGTGCTCTTTTAAGAGATATGACATACTCAAGGTAATGCAGTATATTTCCAATTAGAAAAAGTTGTGAGAAATTTACAGTGCTTGCCTCCTTGCAATTTCTGTCAAAGATGTATACAAAGTTTATCTAAATATTTGAATCAGTGATTTAGCTACAAATAAGGRTAATAACGTGATGTTCTGCTAATAATATTGCATGTTTAAGTGAAATAAAGCCTAGAAACAAAAGGAAGGGAATTATTTAGGACCACTATAAGCATGAATAATACGGACTGACTGCAGGCCAAGGATAATCAAAACCAAAGTGCAGAAACAGAAAGAAAGAGCAAGTGTAGAGTCACAGGGGTTAAAATTTTATTAGCTRCCATTGGTAGTCACCACTGAACTACTGCTCAGCTGACAGAGGCTGGTTTTTGATGTTGGCAGAGTTCTGCACATGAAGTAACTGCTGCTTTTGCCGGTGTCTAGAAATGCCTGAACTCCAAAGATTAATTTTTCAAGTTCATGCATTCATCTAACAAGATTATCTGCRTTTATCCTATTAACTCTGACCAGCAGATCCTGTGGTCTCACATCCCCTAATCCATTCCCARCTGCACTCAGGCTTTCAAGTCAGACTGGAACCGTGTCCAGGACACACAAACAGGTGCTGAAAATATTGGTACATCCAGGACTGGGTAACCCCCAGCTAAAAAGTGGTTTTGATCTCTTTGAGAGAGCAATCTATGGGAGATATTCGTGCACCATCTTCCAGTGTCAGCTACAGGCAGGCTTGTGTTCTAATAAAGCTCATTTTAAGTGATTCTGATTGTGCTAATCCATCAACAGGAGATGGCAGAATCAAGGATCAGCCAAGAAACAGCACAGGATTCAGATGGGACATTTAAACAATTTTAACAACAAACACAAATGATGTGCAGTGCAAGTTGTGGGCTGAATGTGATAACCTGGACTTCACCTATGCAGATATTTCACCAGAGCAGTCATTTGCACAGCTGATCCTTAAGTACTTTATGAGAGATAAATCTAATAACCTTTCTGGGAAAGCCTCAGCAGGATGCAGACACCGTAATAATCCATATGCAAGCTACCACATTGTATTGTGTGCTGTCAGACAACTCAATTATTTTCTTCCAGATCTAACATAAGCTTTTGTTTAGTAAACATGATGAGAGTAAAACTTTTATATATATATATATATATATATATATATATATATATATATATATAAAGTGTTTAATTTGCATGCAAAATTGCCCTAAGTATGTATGCAAATAAGAAAACTCATGCACAGATGACTAATTAAGTGCATTTATGTGAGAAATTACCCAATGCACGCATGGAATCTCAGTAATTGTACATACAACTCTGTGTGCCATTGCCTTTGCAATTTGGACACATAACTGACTGAAAATATTGTTTCTCAGTACTCTGTTGGAATAACTGATGTGGAGAACATGGCCAGAAGTGGGACAGCTGAGGGGCTTTTGGAAGAAAATTCAAAAAGCTTGAGAGGAGCTTTACAGTAAGAACAGAATTTGCCATCTCAACCATTCCTGTTTTCGTATTTACTTACAACCGTCCTGTGCTAATCTGTGGCCTGATGAGAGTAATATCTGTAAAAAAAAAATCAGAGAAATACAATCAGTGTGATGGCACAAGAGATTAAGCATTACAAYTAAACCTGAAGTCTGTAGCCTGCTGTTGCCTGTCCAGTATGAGTTTTGAAAACAAACAGCAAATTTTACTTTGATCAWGCACCCTTTTGTCTCACTCAAGCAGGCTCTCTAGAATGACAGCACAATATCCCTTTGGAAGGTTCAGGGAGTTTTGGTGAGGAAGGGGGTGTCTGTTTGAATTTCCCAGGCATTGATGTTATTATAAGTTCTGTTATCTCTAAACACTGATTAGTTCCCTTTGTATCTCCAAAGTTAGAAAGTTCACGCTGACATTGTTAAAATYCAATACAGAGAACAAGTTCTTTCAATATGATGTGATAAACATCCCTGACTTCAATGTCCTGCAGACAAAAATACCTGTCCAAATTGTTTCGATACGCTCTGGCTCCTGAAAGCTGGGAACATCCTCAGCCTGCTTTGTGATGTTTTCCTATTTTCTGGCCATTGTGTTGATTWCGAGCATAACAGGTAGGGGAGGACCTGTTTATTTACCCACAACTCGAGGTCAAACGTTTCCATCAGCCACCAAAACAGGCTAAATACCTTTGTGGGGGCAATCAGGCATGAGGATCAGGCACAGGGAAGGGGGAGAAGGGGCTGGGAAGGGCTGAGAGTGTTGGCACTGCCGGGCTCAGGCAGAGGATGCTGCRCTGCAGGAACAGACCCACCCTGGGGATGCTCCGAGTGTGAAAATTCAGGAGAGAGGGAAAAAAAAATGCGCTGTTCCAGGCTGGTTTGACTCGGAACGAAGTTGCTGAGATTCCATTTCAGAAGGGAGGATTTGAAGTCGACTTCTGCCACTAAGTGGTGCTCTAAACAGCACAGCATCTTCGTGGTCCACGATTCGCAGGGAGGAACGAAGCGCAGCGCTGCCAAGCTGATTAGACTGATGCAGACACTTAACAAGTGTCCATTACGCTGATTTAATCCTTCTGTGCCACTGGATAAATCAGGGGGAAGAACAGGCCAATCCAAAAGATTAAAGAAATCCAAAGATTGAGCCCTGGTATACRGTATCTGAAGGGGAGGATTACAGAAAACAATTCTCATTTTTTAAAAGCTTTGTCTGGCTTCTTTCTGTTCCTTTTTAATTATTAGTATTGTTTTCTCCAAGTTTGTGGTTGTTAGAACTTGAAGTACTTACCAAATGAAACTGAAAAAAACCCCACTTAATTAATACTTGTAATTATTCCAAAACTTATTTTTCAAACAGATGCGCTATTATTTTATCAATTTAAAATGAAAGTAGAACAAATCTTTTCTGGAGTATGTATCTACACATAGATTTAATCCTTCCCACCCTCCAAAAAAGATTCAATTTAAAAGTAGGGTGGAAATTTGGAAGGAGAATGCAAGCTTGCCGGAGCTGGTTTGGCATTTTGACACCTATGCTGTTCTCCAAAAAATTGGATTCATTACCTGGTGTGCAACAAGCCAACAATTACCTATCCAAGAAAGAGATTGATGATTTATTTGGGAGTTGTGCAAGTCTGGATGCTCCGTGTGCTCCACAAACCAAGCACCACCACTGAACTTTCTGTGCCGTTCTTTACACACAGAAATTCGGATTTTGTGACTTTCCCAGCACAAACCCTCTGTTATGGTTTGTATTTTCCGTACAGGTCACATAACCTCAGCTGCCACCCTCACATGCTCAGGGGAAGGGTCTGCACCTGGCCAGGGTCTGCAGGTTGGATTTTCGGTGTCATAGTGAACATATTCAGCTCTAGGATCCACAGACCTTAAATGTGTTGCTAAATTAGCAATGCAAACACAGACATACCTCAACATCTTGATTTTAACMCATCCTTAAGGATCCTTGTGAGCTCCTGGATATCCTGACTGAGAGATGCAGCTGCCCTGGTTCCACTGTTTGGGTTTCCTTTCTTCAGATTAGGCTTGGGAGTGCACAAAGATCTTCCATTAAGAAACATCCTGAGTTTGGATAATCTTGACGAATTCCATATTTTGCAACACTGGGAGTCCTTGCCCCAGGCAATTCCACATCTGTGTTTCCTCTTAGCTGAGGCTGCAGTGGAGGAGAATCCTGGGGAAGGATCAGTGGGCAAAGCTGGGCAATCCCAGGGACGAAGAGGCTCGAGTTCAGGAGTCAGGAAGCTTTTGTGCTGTTTTAAAGAAGGAGGAAGAATTTATTTAACTGCAGACCGTGAATCGTGTCGCCCTTTTCCCTGCCATGGGTCTGTCCTAGAAAACAAAGAAAGGATGGAGATAAAGGGTGGGTCAATGAGCRCTCAGTTCCTGGATCCCACAGGGTCTGTTGGATTTCTCAGCTCCTGATGGGGTGAGTTCAGGGCTCTGTGTTTACACACCCACACAGGTGCCTGCAGCCAGCCCCAGCCTGGCACTGAGTGGTTTTTAGCAGATCCAAGGACCCTAAAACATTGGCTCACACAGAAACCCAATGAATATCTGCCTATGTGAGCTGCTCTGCTGAGCAAAATCCTTCAAAAAAGGAGTTGGAACTTCTGGGGAGAGGATTAGTGCCTTTTGTGAACTGTATTTGTGTGCAGGGTGCTGGTTTATTCACAACATTCCCAGAGAAGTGCTTTAAATCAAGAATCAAAAGCCAAAAGGGTATCAAAGCTGTACAGGAACTGATTACTACTATAAATTTTGCTGAAACAAGTTGATGCTTTGCTGATTCTTTGGTCTTTTTCTGGTAAAAATATGTCAGTGTTAACTCACAGCATTGACTTCTCTGTATTTTTCATTTTTGYTCCGTGAGATTATTTTTAGCTGCTGCGCATTAGCTCTGCTTCAGAAAAAAATATTGAGGTAAAGGTTGCAGGTTCTTCCTGAAAAAAACAAATGATTTATTGACAGAAATGCAACAATACCTGTACATCCATAAAATTAATGTCATGTGTCCCCTTTTCCTCCCTTTTTGAATGGAGTTGAGACAGATGTTAGAGGCAGATGTGAATTTCTCAGGAGAGGAAAAATATCACAGGTAAATCAGTTTTATACCAGAAAATCTGATAGAAATGAGTATAACAGCTGTAAAATAAGTAAACTCTTAAAAGGAGAAGGAACCATTTTCAATCTTAGGGGAAGTGGCCAAAGTACCCAAAGCAACTTTGTCTGAGKTATTTATATTATAGAATAATTTCTGAGCTCCAAACAATAGTAAGGAACAGTAGCTCTCCAAAATGTCCTCCAGAGAGAGCAGCAGAAATGCAAAATTCAAATGCCATGAACGGGGTCAGGTGCAAGTCCAGAAACAGTGTGGTTCTTCTGACATTTGCATTTTTTAGGCATGCATTTACATATTTAGAAATGTATTTATCGTGGTCTGCATTTGTCTGGGAAGTTTYTGAGTTTAGCRGTAGCTTCACCAKTTTKCTTTATGTTCTGTTGCTRTAAATTTGGYCTCAGATCTTGCTGTGCAYAATTAACTCTGGTTTCTGACATCAYCATAGATTCAGAGAGTGAAAATGTTCAATTTTCATCTCTTTTTGTCCTGTTTATGCACAGCCTGGGTCAGACCCTTCTTCCAATCCCAAGWGCAAACATGAAGATCTTCCAAAATGAGGGTCCCACCTCTCCTGCTGCCTCCTATTGGGAAATTAATCTAAATTTTTTCCCCACTTTTTCCTGGCTGGACCAGGAAGGAGGTTAAATGTGAATATCTTCATTTAGGATACACGAGTCACACACACATTGTGAACCCTGTCATGGACTGTTTAATCTCCAGCAATTATTTGGAAAAAAACAATACAACTACTTATATTTAAAGAAAAAATTTGGAAAATGTGGCTTCATGTTACTTAGAGAGTAAGATTTCTGAGTGTTAGTCAAATTCACTAAAAACCTGTTTAAATATTAGACATAATTCCTACAGTGGTAGAAATGAATAAGGAACTTCAAAACCCCAGTTTAAACCTCAAGAAACTGTTAAGAAAGAATAATTTGGAATATAAATGAAGCACTGGTTAGGTTTTCCCTTGTAGAATGTGTACATCCTGTACGTTATTCTGCAAACYACAGACCAAATATTGATTACAATTTGGAATAAAATACAAAATGTCATTTATGCCAAATATCATAAACAACCCAATATCCTTTCATCTCTCAGTTTGTGAAGAATGGACACAATACCATTCCCTTGCAGAAACTGTAAAAAATTTAAAGAGTAGGATCAATATTGTAAGAGGAACTTCTACATGTACATATCCAGCTGAATTCCCAGCAATATAAAAGGGAAATATTTGTGTTGAACTCCCTGCCTAGGGCTTTAAATTGCTGTACACTATCATGCATTATGGCCTGTATTAATTATCTAATTGAGACATTTATATGGTCATCAGGCAAGTGGGGACMTGCAGAGAAATCCCTAATTAAGACTTTGGAGTTTGATAAGAGGCTGCTACTGCACSGTGATAAAACACTATTTTTGTCTTATCTTATGAATGTGTCAGGGCAGATTATGTTAAATGCTACCTACATGCATAATCAGATGACATATCTCTGGCAAGGCCCGCAGATAACAGTCTGCAAATGCACATTTATTATTTTACAGTTCACACTGTTAAAAGGAGAACAAAACTTGGAGATCCACAAGTACAGCAAACCCACCCCAGCTGTGCCCGGCATGTCATGCCACTGATGCCTTATCAATCAGGATAATCTGAAAYAGAGGCCAGACAAAGTTAAGAGAATGAGAATAGACAACTTTAATCCAGGCCTAACAGGCCCCCTGGTACATTAGGGCAGACAAAGCCTCCTGAGGCTACACCCAAAAATGACCCTGAGTCATGAGATCTTCACCTTTTACAAGTTTTGCCTTGTTAATATATTGGGTCTTAATTCTCCAATGATCTTTAGGTTATGATGTCAACCACCCCAAACTTGCTCCCCCCACAACTCGCTGTTGTTTCCATGTTTTGGGGCTCTGAGGCAGCGAGGTGTCCTTGGATTCAGGCTCAGAGAGGGATTGTTTTGTCTAAAGATGGGAGAACGGTAATTTTTAGTGCTCTACTAGGGAATTACAAGGATACAGATGCATGAAAATATAGAAACTAAAAATCCTAAGGCATCAGCACGACCATTCTCCTTTGGGAGATTTGGGGACGGAGGGTTTGGGGTGTCCTGAGCAGCTGCAAGGCATCACCTGAACGGTTCTGTTGGCTCCATGTTCTGAGCTCTCCAGGCAGTCCCTTCCTGCTCTCTGGCACGTTTTGTGTCGAGAGGTGGATTAAAGGCATCAGAAATTCAATTATGCCGAGGAATCCCWGCCCAGTTAACCTTGGTTGCCTTCCCAAAGACAGGGGAGCAGGGCAGGGATCTGGCCACACCGCCTTCGACACCCACGGCTCATTTCATTCAGCGTACACTCCGCGGTTCTTGGTGTTATCAGTTTGTTGTGAATGCTGAATATGTAATGCAAAAATACCAGCAGTGAAGAGGGTTTTTTTGTTTGGTTTTTTTTTTTCCTTTGACAAGTTTTCTGGGAAAATTCAGAGCTGCTCTATTTTTTGCATGCAGCCTTCCCATCCTTCTCATCCGCAGGGTTGACTCAAACAATAGCGTTCACTTCAGGATCTGTTTCCTCATGAAGTGCTTTCAGATCTCCAGGAGGATGGTCAGCTCTACCACCAAAGCAAAAGAAAGCAAATTCAGAGAGCAAAGCATTCATGACAATTATTTTTCTTTTTTTCCTCTTGGCATTACCCAGTGCTGTTGATAGCAGTGGCAAATMTCCTGCCATGTCTTCCATTGTTGGAGCCTTCCTATTACTGGGGAAGAAAATGTTTACAAGAGTCATATCTATGCATATATTCATATAAATATCATATGTATATGCATTATCCATCCATACATTTATACACACACACATTAAATTCAACACTGAAGTTATAATTTGGGATTATGCAAAGCCTGCATTTTAAAACTTCCACAACCTTCTACCTGGATAATATCTTTTTTCATTTTCTGCTATTTACAAGCGTGCATAATACAAACTGACAAGTGCTAGAGCTGCGGAAAAGAGGCGAGAAACAAGGACCAAAGGTCCTTGCTAAGTAGCAGGATGAAAGATGGCTTAGTGTAATTTTGCAGAAGGATTCAGTTTTGCAGATTTCCAAACAAGAAATGCGGATATTAATGGAGGTTTGCGAAGAGCAAACTCAATAACAGTCCTAGTCAATTAAAAGTACATAAAGTATTAATGTGTTGTACCCTGGTTTGTGTTTAAGGGGCTGTAGGGACTGTTGTTCAAATCCCAGGAGAAAAAAACCCAATCCTGTGCTCAAACCCCCTATTTGGAGCTGTCAGCCATCACCAAACAGCATTTCATTAATATGCAGAGGGTTTCTACATGTTTCCACAAACTCTGGTTAGGTTCAAGGAGGAGATTCAGGAGAGCTGAGCTGAAGCAGCCCCTGTCTCCCATCAGCTCAGTGAGATCTCAGCTCTGTCCTCTCAGCTCAGGGAGATCTCAGCTCTGTCCTCTCAGCTCAGAGAGATCTCAGCTCTGTCCTCCTCTCAGTTCAGAGGGATCTCAGCTCTGTCCTCTCAGCTCAGAGAGATCTCAGCTCTGTCCTCTCTGCTCAGAGAGATCTCAGCTCTGTCCTCTCAGCTCAGAAAGATCTCAGCTCTGTCCTCTCAGCTCAGAGGGATCTCAGCTCTGTCCTCTCAGCTCAGAGAGATCTCAGCTCTGTCCTCTCAGCTCAGAGAGATCTCAGCTCTGTCCTCTCTGCTCAGCATCTCCTTGTCCCCGTGCAAACAGGGGCTGCGGGGCTCCGGGGTGGCGTCAGGACAAATCCATCACATTCCACAGGACTGGATGCTGCCACAACGAGGATCACCGAGCTCCTGCTGTGCTCCAGGTCCACAGCTGTCCCYTGGGAGCTTGGGAAAAATGGAAAATTAATTGGAATCACAACAGAAGAATCGCAGTTGAGACGCTGCACACGCTGGGTGAGGTGTCAGCCAGGAGCTTTTCCCAGAATGATGACCCAGGCTTGGAAAAGACCACAACCACTGACACATATCAGATCTCCAGCTTGGAAGGAAAAGAAGAAAAACAACCACTTGTGAAAACTTTAAAAACCCCTCTGCTTCCTTTTTCACCTGATGGCTGCCTGCCTAAATGGGTGATGGAATGAACGTGACCCAACAAAGCCTCTGTGGGTTTGATTAATGGAGTGCCCCAAAGTAAAACAGTCATTCTGAAAAGCTGARGAGAAATGCAAACTTTTAATAGCATTTTCAAATTATTTAATCRTACAATCAGGCCTGACCTTGTTCAATATGAAACTTCATTACAGCCTGGAATGTTAATATGGAGTTCCAAAAGCACCATAAATTATTGGTTTCTTCAATGATGCATGGGCCTGTCCTGCTGTGGCCAACTGCAATTTTAGTATTTTCTTAAGAAATGAAGAAATGAAGAATTAGCAAATAATGGCATGATCCTGAAATTACTGTTCTAGGGATCCCAGTTTATTAATTGGCTAAGAAGGATAAAGACATTACTCATTTCCATAGATAAATGATGTAGCCAATCCTTGGGGGGGGGGGGGGAACCCCTAAATGCTTATTTTTGAATAGATCCATTGATAATCAATTCAACTGACCTACCTTTCTGCAACATGACAGGTCTGACAGTCAATGAAGGAATTACAACGTGTAACTGCCAATTTTACCATCAGAAACATTATTTTGTACACAACMAGTACCTTGTAACAACTTAAAAATGGTATTCACTGCTTGAAAAGGGCAAAATAAAACCACTTGCAATATTGATTGACAGAGATCCTTAGTTGGTGCTTATTATTCAACAACAGGACAAGAAAAACTAGTGGACAATTTAAATGGCTTGAAAAATCAGGGAAATGGACAGGCCACTGCACTTTTAGCTCAAAGATTTTGTAAACAACTCGCAATAATTGGACTTTGTTTGGAATTAAGATTATTGCTAGAATCTTCAGGAATATTCCAGTTCAGTCCCCCAGTTTGATGGTTCTRTAGATTTCAATAGGACTGGATTGAAATATGATGTTTTTTGCTTGRTCACTTCTCAAAGCATTATCAGCAGCAGTGGTTGTGCTGTGGGTCAGATATGGCCCAGGAAATCTTTCCCTTCGTGCCTTGACCCCCTGTCTTTGCTGAAATCTGAGTGCCCACGTTCTTCATGGCATTCCAGGGATGAACTGTTTGCTGTCAGTGCTGAATAACAACAGCACAGGCCTGGAAATAAAGCAAATCAAACATTCTGCAGCAATTAGAAAATAAAATTGTATTTTGTCGTATGATAGCCATGCAATGAACAGTATGAAAATGTGGAGATCCAAGCAGTTTGAGTGTTCAATGAATTCAAGTTCAATTATCATTATGACCGGCTCTGTGAACCTTTCCACCTTCCCTTTCCCCCCACCTAAATCTGTTTGTAACCTCTTCTGCATCCTTTTAAATCTATACCAGATTCATTCTAAAAGCATTTARTGTAAATAAGACACACAAGACAGTTCAGTTTTTTTGTTCTGTGATACTCATCCAAAGCTTTASTTGCCAAGAGGCAGAAATATCGAGCAATATTGTGCAGAAATCAATGATTTCCTCTGTAATAATCTCAGTTTGCTTATTTTTTTTTTCCTTTTAATTTCTTCTGGCCACGAGACAATGGTAGGAATTTTCACGGGCAACCCATAGCCCAGAACTAATTGGTTGGAAAGCACAGTAAGAGAAGAATTTCATTGTTTTCAACCAYAATATTAAACAACTACTTAGCAAAGTAGAGAAAATAATGGAGAATAATTGTTAACTGAAGAAAATATCCAGAACACATGGTAAAACAAACAATTAGGCCCAATTGTGGCAGTTCTGTGAATGTTTTACGCTGCCTGTAATGAACTCCCATTCGAAAGCTCCGTTTTACACTGGGCAATGGTTCAAAACCCAGAGACACATCAGTCCCAGGCAGGAGCTCAGAGAGAAGTGCCAGACTGTAACTGACTGACAGCACTTCCCACTGCAATCTGGGGCTGTCTTCAACAACTTCTATTCAGCTCTGCTTCCAATCAAACTTCATTTAGCTAAGGAATTCTAGCGAGGTCACAAAGCAGGAGAGTCTGCCTGCAGACACCAGCGAGCCTTTGGTCTGTTGTACAATCACACATGGGAGATTTCCAGAACAGAAATGCCAGATACCTTCTGTGGCAGCAAGCTCATCAGACAGAGCTGCCACCARATCCAAAATGTTGAGTTTGCAGCTACTGAGCCACGGCAGAGGCTGTTTGTAAAGACCACAATGTGACTGTGCAYTCACATTTATCTTAGAGCAAAAATATAACTGGAAGAAGTAATAGAAGRGAAAATACAACTGGACAGTGCACTGGCAATTACAGAGCTGAGAATTAAAGCAACAGAGAGAAAAAATATGTTTTGGTGATGAAAGGCATCTCTTGAGTTACAATTAAGATGAAATTTATTGCCTCTGCTTAACATCTGTTTTATATTTATTCATTCAGATAAAAAAWTATATCCTGGATCCAAAGCTTCAGCTTCCAAAGTTGCAGAATAAATGTTAATTAAATATTTGATATGAAGTCTTTAAAAAACCCACAAAAATTACTCAGTTTACTTAAAATAGGACCCAGCAAAATACAAAGTRAGGTATCAGATCCCATAATGAAGCCTTTCAGTTCCCTTGGACTCCCTGCATTTAATGTGAAATATAAAGGACTAACTTTTATATTTGTTTCCCTCTGGTACAAACAGACTGTGTAATGAGCTGCTGTGTGATAGGAACTGAATGTCACTCAGAAGGCAACACATTCACAGCTCGCTGGTGGCTTTGCCCCTCTTAATCTTCACCTTCTCTCTGAGATGTTCTTTCCCTTTTCCATGGATGCTCATTATGTATCTGTTACTCATTCACTTTGCTGAATTCAAATAAGTATGGACTTCTAGAGATGACATAATCTACCAAAAACTACCAGAGGAGTGAATATTATTTGCTGAAAAGCTCCTGAACAGCTTGTCAGTCTGCTCGCTCCTCAGAGGGTCTGTTTCCCCATTAGTGCACATTTCCCCAGCTGAAGATTTAAGGGTTTTTTTTTCCCCACTGTCACAATAAAAAAAAAGAAGAAAACGAAGCAGGTGGTGTCTTTCTAAAGTCCAAGTGTTTTTTAATGATAGTTCTCTATTTCTTCAAGTGCAGAAATTTCAATCCTGATTAAAATGAAAAAATGACAAGCCATTACAGACAGACCTCCATCCTCCAAAGGCTCCCCTCTGAATACACAATATGTTTTCCTATCTAATGCATACACCATATTTCAATATTAATTATAGGAAGGTCTCTTTGGGGTCACATGCTAATTATATCTATTTAGAATTTATCATGCTACTTCCAATATAATGTGCTGTCATTGTGTCCCGTTATTTTTCCTTGCCTGAGGCAGAAGGAAGCGACAATAAACCTGAAAATACTGGCAGGAAATGTTCATTTTAAAGCAAATGGGGTGCAAGCTGCACCGAGGGCCCTGCCCAGTGCTCATTGAAATCATCAGGAATCATTAAGTTAACCTCAAGGGGAAATGATTTGAACCTGTTAAATGTGCACAGCTCTATCTGAGGTGCTCTGCGCATCTCTCGGTGCAATGAAATGGTTCTGCCACAAGCGGCTGTAAATAATCATTGATGGAAGCTCCTAGCATCATGCCAGGGAGGATATGCACAGAGGAATTTGAGCTGTYCTGATTCTGAGGGGGTTAGACTGGTTCTAAATGGCCACAAGAGAAAGAAGAATCAAAGCCTCTGTTCCAGATCATCCCAAGTGTGTTTGATGTGCTCATCTAAAGCATCGTGAGATGTGTGCAGGAGGCAGTGGGGGTTTGTTAACAAACCATTGTATTACAGTGCTGCATTCAAATAGGTCACATTTTTAAAATTCTGCTTCATTAGAAGCCATAAAGATACCAGCACATTTGCCAAACTTATTAATGGTGTTTATAATTTCCTTTTTTAATGACTGGTGTAAGTCTGTCTGCATTTACCAACTCAAGGCTGTGTGAGGAATCCTAAAAGTTTCCTGCAGAAATCACAACCAAATTTAAATTCTGCCTCCTTTATGCCACCACCTCATGAACACAGAGACAAATTTCCAGCAGACATCCTTGCCACCTCTGTACAATTATTAATGCTGGGGACTTGCATCTGCTTCAAGAAATAGATGCCTGCAGGATTAAACATGGATAGCACAGGAAAAAATACAGGCACCAGAGATAAACATCTCGACCTAAATGATGCCTCTCGTGTTTCCCAGCCTTCTAAATTGTTAGTGCCACATTACCAGTCAGCAGTGACACAAATCAGRCAGTGACTCAAGTCCAACAGGCAGGAGATTACCTCATCCCAATTTCCACACATCCTTTTAACCCAATTACTGCCACTCTTGGTCCTTTTACCTTCTGTGCCTTTCTGTGTCTGCATCAGGACTTTTCCAAACACACSTCTCGGTATTTTGGTGGTGCTTCTAAACAGCCTGACTCCAGAAATAAGACTCACAAGATACAAATATGAAATGACATTTACATGTCTACATCTCACTGTGGTTCCCTTTTTTTTTTTTTCAGTCTGTAATGAGATGTTTCCAGATAAGAAAAATGGCAACATCCAGCCCACTAACTGTGTATTTTTTTTTATTGATAGGCCTCAGCACAGAGCAAACTGATATTCAAGGGGAGAAAATGAATTATCTGGARGCAAATGTAATTTTATTTTGGTAGGCCAACAATCAATAGAAGAAATGCACAGTCATTTCAGTAATTGCCACAGCTTCATGACAAATGTTTCCTAGAAACCCCTGGCTAGGTGATCTCAGCCAGGTGATCTCAGTTTTTGCTGGGGGTCACCACAGCGTTTTGGACCTTTTTGGAGCATTGAGTACGCCCCTGCTCATGCAGTTCATGGCATTTTGAGGGATCTGATAGTCGTCTATTTTTAAAATGCCTGGAAGGAAACAAAGAGCAGCATGATCACCAGTTGTGAGGGGGATAACAGAAGAAAAAAAGTAAAAAGCATATTTTTCAAATGTATRTGACTTATTAATCCACTTTCTCTGAAATTTCCACAAGAGATGAAATCCTGTTTCACTTAAATACTYTGGGATTTTTTCCCAGTGGCCATTYGTCTCAGAGTKTTCAGTTATKCAGATCAGACACTCGGGAAACCGAGAACATCTTAATTTKCCTTTTTGTTCTGAAACAAGAAATGTTCTTTATAACATCTGAGGGAACCTCCAAAGTATGACTGAGACTTCAGATTATAATTTCTTCTTCGAATAAAAGCTATTTTTYYWWWWWAARGGRAAAAAAAGAAAACAAAACAAYAAYACATTTGAGGAGTGTTCAATCAAAACTGACTTAGCCTTGAGTATTGTGAGAATAGAAATTTCTTCTGCCAGAAATCTTTCCTACAGGTAATTCTGTCTTTAAGCATCCTTTTCCAAATGYAACAGAAAGTAAAGAGTGAGGTTCCTACTTGTAGCATAATTAGCAAATTTTGGAAGAAGAAAGGGAATAAAATATTGTACACATGTTTTTGCAGGGTAGGAAATAGAAAGGATAAAATAATTCTGATTGAAAAAAAAAAAAACCAAGCCCAGTCATAATTGTACATTGAACATTGTCTTTACCTGCCCATACTGGAACAAGGTGCCTGTGGTCAGTCAGACCCAAGGAAAAGACAGAGTTCATTGGTTTGAAAKGAGAGTGAGAATGAGCCTACAAAGGAGCAGATAAAATTGTTTCCAAACCTGCTGTGCATGTGTAAGTTCAGGGTTATACACAATTCCTGACACCCAGGAAAGGAGCAGTGGTTGTTTCACTGGGACAATGCAGCCAGGACGTTCAGATGTGTTCCTGGTTCACATTGTCTCAATCCAAAGTGGTGATTTTAGTTGGACCCAAAATATTCATGGTAAAACCTTCCTCCAGCCCTGCATCTGGGATATCCTGCACTCAGGGATCCTCTGGAATCTGCCCAGTTCACATCCCTGCCTTGTCACAAACCAGTCCTGTGCTCTCGTGCTGCCATCGTGGTGCCACCTCTGCCATCCCGACCCTGACCCCATCTTCCTCCTGACTTCCACATTTACCTATCCTGACTGCACACACAAAATAAATAACAAAACACACAGTGTCCAAGCAGAGCTGTGCCTGCAGCTCTGGGGCTGCAATAACTGTGTTTAAGCTGAAACACAGCTCTGTTCTCCAGAGCCTGCAGCTTTATGTTGTTTTCTCGACCAATTCTTGAGGTTCTTCATTTTTTACACTGCGACCACACACTAGGTTTGTTCTCACTAATTAAACAGCATGACTAAAATGTATATTGCAAATACAATAATCTGGCTGTTCTTCCTGAAATGGTTGTTCTGTGTACCAAGGGATTTTAAATTAAATTAAAAAAAAAAAAAAAAAATTCTGTGTACCAAGGGATTTTAAATTAAATTAAAAAAAAAAAAAAAATCCAATCTAGTTGTGTTTGGCCACATGTAGCCACATTAACTGAAAAAAGACCAAATAATGATTGATTTGCACTTATGTATCCAAAGTTTTTGTGATCTTCCATTTCTCTGGCCCCATGCTACTYAGTTTGAATTGCTTCCCTACCAGCCTGCATAGCAAAGTACAACCAAATATTTTCAGAATACATCTCTTACCCTCAGGATCCACACTTGATTTTGATATAAAATGTTATTAACTTTAGCTCCCAGTACAAAAGGTCTTGATCAATAATTGTTTCTACCTGTCTATCTTATTTCTGTGTATCTTCTAGGACACTTTTGGACTGCTGCCAATACATTTTGGTTTGTAAGCACATAACAGTGTATCATACACCTCAAATCTATGTGGGTTTATCTTATCTTTTCATTAGGTGGAAGATGGGGCTTTTTTATCTACATAGATTAGATTAGTTTA
>NW_026623647.1:160293-193221 GCF_030028575.1 Malurus melanocephalus | reverse complement strand
TGTTTGGAGAGCAGTACAGAATAAAAGGAAGTGGCACAGAGGAGAGAGCATTGTGCCTGGGGGTGGCAGGGGGTAACTCTTCTCCTCTCTTTTCTGTTGATGAAGGAACTCTCTCCCTCTCAGCGCTCATTCTCCTCATTTAACATTCGAGGCAACTTTCTGAGACAAAACATTACATGAGTCTTTGAACTCTTCATTGTYGAGAGTCAGTCTCTGACTCACCAGAAAGGGCAAAGAGCTTCCTCATAAAAATGTTGCTCCCAAGACACAAATATCRTCAGCTGGCTAATTGGGTGGGAGGGGTGAAGGGAGCAGGCTCCCACCAAAACCCTGCWATTACCTTAGACCAGGGCTGTTCAGAGGGATGGAATCCACTTCTGAAACACAGTCATTCACGGCCTGAGTGAATTTTCAACCTGTAACCTCCAGCTCCAGCTTCAATGGATTTAATTGGAACGCAGCCCTAAACAATCATCTGGCCTTGATATGTTTTYACAACTGTATATATTTAAGATCCCTATGCTTGACACATTATATTTAAAAGCAGTTCTGGGAAGTGCATGATTTCTATTAGATTCTCCCTTCTCATGATCTACATTGTTTCACAAGATCTGTGCTAAAGATGGAATTTTGGAGGCAGAGCGAGTGGGAGGTTGTGAACAGTTTATTCAAAAAAAAGTTAATTAGGACTGAAATTATTCACCATTTGGAGTCAAGCTTGGCAAATAACTTGGGCTCATTAAAAAAAAAAAAAAAAAAAGGGAAGTGGCACATAGGTGGCCATTCACAAAACTTGCAAGTCAGAGATCTCTGAGTCCCTACCTTTTCTCAGAGCCATGACACTCATTTCACACAGGGAAATGTGGGTTCAAGCCTTCCTTCTGCTTGGTTCAGAGCAGCGTTTGGGGAATGCAGCCTCCCCTGTTCCAGGTGAACTCTGACATAATCAGCAACACAGGTCTGTATCCTTTATGAAAAGAAAGGAAAAAAATGGGTGATATTTTGAAATAATTAACTGGTTGGTCTGAAACAAATGGAAGATTACAAATTTGGTTGTTTGTTTTTTCTTTTCAAGTGGAACGAATTCCCTCCTTCCTCTCCTTAAATTCTCCTTCCTTTCCAGGGTGATTCTCCTAATTCCAGCAAATGGACTTCTTATTGTAGTCTTGAGGGATTCATCCCACCTAACTTCAGATCCTTATAACAGACAAAATATCTTTCAATTTAAGCTGCCTGAGATCACTTATTCATCTAAGCTGTTCCAAAAATCTGCTGTCCAAAGAGAGGAGTCCCAAGTCAGTGGTTTMATTTCCCCAGCAGACCACAGGGTGATGAGCAGGGGTTGCATTTCCATGCCAGTTCTCTGTATTTGGTGATGAAAATGMCATCCTTGAAGGAGCCCTTTTYCCCCACMTAAGACTCCTGTTAAAAGCAAGCAKAAAACCCTTTCATAATCCTTTATCTTTGCTCTGATACCAAGATACTTTCGAAAACAGAAAAATTGGCAACCAGTTATTCCAGCCATCCTTTTCATTCCATAAATGCAAATTAAAAATACTTATCTGCTGTATAAAGACTTGGCATGTTTAAATAACTATTATCCTTTAAATATATTCCAGTGATGTAGGAATCATTATTCTAACAGATAGAATAGGCATTAAATCCACAGGGGAGTCATTATAAGATGGCTATTTCTCTCTGTTTGACCGAAGCAGCAGTTGTAATGTATTTATTCAGGATTTAGCAAATGGAATTCAATTAGAACTGAAATGGTGTTAAATTGAGTAATTCCTATTGTATTTGTCTGACAGCAGGAGTGGCATGAMCTGGAAAGTTAAAAGGAGCAACATTCAGCCAGGATCTCTGTGGGCTGCAGCACTTGTTGACAGAATGTCACTAAACAGGGATATATCCTGCTTAACTTCTTAATCACCTGCTTAGCACCTGTAGGAAAAAATCAGGACCAACAAACATCTCTGGACATTGTGTGATAAAATCCCACTTCAACAGAAATAATCTCATTTATTCACAGTGGCTGAAACAGAGCTTAATATTCATTGTATTACAGTTGTGTTTGAATCAAGTGTTCTGATAGAATTCAATTCTAGGCAATGAGAAAGAACTCAGTATTATTCAGTACTTTGCTTTTCTGGAACAGTTTTTGTTCAGGGGCAGTGTGATTTTAAGGCGTGCAGCAAAATATTGTCCTTTTTGCAACATAGCATGAAGGTATAAATATTTTACAGGTTATTTAAGGTGTGCATCTGCACATATAAAATGTGGAAAGCTACAAGGACACGGAGGATGAGCATGGATGAAGAAGGTCAAACATGGAATGTTCTGTACATAAAGAGATTGTGATGGGGTGTTGGTCAATGTCATAAATCAAGGCAGGTGTGTGCCCTCCCTATTTTTGTGCAGTGTCTCTGACATGAACAGATGGGGCTGGGGTGGCGTTTCCTGTGATTTTCCGTGGGGATATCAATGCCATGGAGCACCAGACGCTGCTGCTCATCAATAACAGTGCATCCGCTGCTGCATTTGCTGGGCTGTCCCTCACGTTGAGCATCTCTCACTCACACACAAAAACCAGCCTGGGACTGACATCTGGCACGTGTTGAAYGTAGAGGAAAACAGAGAAAAATGTCATGAGAAGAGCCTAGTAAATTCAAGGGCCTTGTTAAGGAAATTGCCCTGCTAACAAGGCACTCAGGTACTTCAGCCACTGCCTCAGACCTTCCTCAGTCAGACACGGCATCAAAACAGGAGCAGGGTAAAGGACTTTGCACAGCCTGGGTAGAAATATTTTTTTTTGATAGTGGCAAGAAAAACAGTCCTGCTGTTTCAGTCCTGAAACTCAGAATGTGACCTCAGATGATGCAAGGAATKATATTTTATTTTTCTTTCATTTCTGTGGTTCAGTTCTTTCTTGCTCTAAAGCACCTACATGACTTCACTCCCATTAGTATTCCCACCAAGTTGCCAAATCTCTTAATTCAACAAAATACTGAAACTCCTGCTTAAAGCTGAGCATGTGCTTTGCTGCTGGTGGCTGAAAGGACCTGGGATGCGAGTTAGACTTAAAGGAAATAAAATKTCAGTCGAATCCTCACCCACACCCGCCGTGATCCCGACGAAAGGGTTCTGCTGTAATTAGCATGCAAGGAACGCGTTTTCACAGGAACAGAAGTTGCTCAATCAGGTCAATAGAATTCACAGTTGAATAAAGCTAGATTTTGTTTGTTCTTTTCAAAATGTAGATGTGATTGGTGACACTAAAAGGCATTTCTGAGAGCGTTTTGGTGAGCAATTTGTAGGGGACCAAATCCAAAGCTCCTATTGCAGAAAATGGGGCTGTTGTGTCTAATTTAATATATTTGCAATGACTCTGAACCAAAAATTGCTTCTGATGAGTACACACTAAATATCTATGATTAAATACGGAAGTGTATCATTAAGTATAACATTTCTAAAAAGCATTTTACAACTTCAACCTCAATTTGCTGAAWATAAGTCCATGTGATTTTAATATATAAAGAATTATACGGTTTMGGAGGAAGAATTATGCCTTTAGCTGCTCTCTAAAATATTCAGATGTTCAGAAAAGGAGGCAAACATATGATAAAAATCCCACTGGACACCACAGTCCCCTTTGGAGCACTGGAAAGCAGATGGTGTCTTTAAAAAACATGACAAGATGGGTCTTACAAAAAACCAGATGCTATCCATTTTCCAGGAAAGATCACTGGCAGCTAATAAGTTCACACAATAAACTTCTGCTGACTCAAGAAACATATTAAAGAGTTTAGAATAAAGAAAATTATCTAGAATATTTCAAGGGAGAAATAACCCGAGGCTCAATAAATTTTTTTTYCCCACAACTATTATCACCTTCACCTCAATCCAGACCTATCTCCAAGATAAAAGAGGAAACTATAAAACCCAAGGAGGTGAAAACAGCACCTAGAAATTTAGGGAAATAAAATAATACCATCCTAAAATCCTTAAATTAAACACAAACCTGGAAGTAAAGAAGAAAAAAAATTGCAAAGCATTAAGAGATGGAAATTTGGATACATAAATAGAGTTTAGTAGCTTTAGGAGCACGGAGCATTTTCCAGGAGAGTCACTGGCCCCTGTGCGTGGCAATCACCCCCAATTTAGAAAAATTTATCTGTTTGTAAAACGTTGTGTATGACTCCACATGGAAAGAASAGAACTAGTGCTATATTAGATAGATTTAATTATATATAGATATATGATATATTAGATTATATTACATATTTGATAGATTTAAGATTATATCCTTCCCCCCCCCCCCAGATATAATGAAAAACTAAAACAGCACTTTTTTTTCTTTTAAAAAGGAATGTATTCATCTGTGTGGACTTCACTGAAGCAAGAAAAAGCTCMCAAAATCAAATTCTGTAATTAGAGGTTAAAAGGGAGAGTAAATTATGAGAGACTACATAATGTAAGTTTTAAAGACATAAAAGACATTTCTACATTTCTATTTATACATGCAGAAGGAGAGAATCCATGAGTGTGAAAGTCRTCTGATCCCAGCAGGAATGGATTTTCATTTGTTGTGTCCACATGCAGCCCTGGGTCATTGGCCAATTGTGTTATCAGAGGGGATAAATATTTCTGAAAAAAAGTCAGATATGGACATAACACAGAAAATCAAAAATCCCCTGAGCAAAACACTCCACTCACACCGAGTGGTGCAGTTCCATTAATTCTGACCCARTAATTACAATATATATGATTTTAAATGCATCCAAATTCTTACCTCTAAACACCAAATTGTTCAGATTTGTCGCAAGGGGGATTGTCCTTCTCTTTTTCACTGAAATTCAGTCAATATCTGAAAACAAYGTGCCAGGAGGGAAAATGGGATGTGACACCTTTGGGAGGCATTTATGGGTAGGACACAGGGAGTACAAAGCACTGCTGGATATTGCTGCTGCTCATGGAATGATCCTCAATCTGSGTACCATTTTTGTGAGTTTTGTGTAGATTTCTACAAATAGATCTCAAGCGTAAGCACAAAAGGAAAAGAAAGTTCTAYGACAGAAATGCAATTCCCATTTCTTTTAATGTGACCTCAAGGAATTTGTAACTGTTAGAGGAGGGTAATAAGAACAATGGAATGTTTGCAGAGGATTTATAAATGAAAAAACTCTTAATGTGTGTGAAGTGCTCAGATATTCCAGGAACATAGGGWTGAACATTTAAAGCAGGTATTTTTYMRGGSCSKWRGSYKKTYMRRMMAAMMMMAAMCMAWWAAARRAAAAAAAATAGAAGAAAAAAAGAATGGACTTTTCACAGAGGCTTCCTGACTGCCACATTACAGTCCTGCAAAAGTAATTTAAACTGAAAATCATTTCCATTGTGAACCTTTCACAGGCCTTTCACAGGGCTCGGGTTTGCTCCTTTTATAACAATTCTGCATTTGGCTCATCTTCCCCTCCCTTCTTTCTTTTAAATCACAGTCAGACTTAGATAATGTAAGTTGAAAATAGAGAGATAAAGACTTTCTGCTACATTTTTCTCATTCAGGTTAGAGGATAATTCTGTTTACTTGGTTCAGGTAATATTCCAGTTGTATTGCAAGCTGCCGYTGACGAATGAAAAATTGATTTTTCTTCTTCTAAAGTATAGCCTACACGAGCACCTGTAATCTTTATGCATTTACGGTGATTTTAAAAAGAGCCAAATAGTACATAAGCATGTTAAAATCCTAAAGTATTCTCCAGGCAGTGCTGCCTTTGGGCTCCTTTAAGGTGTGATGTCTGCAGGTGCAGAACACAAACGCTCACAGGGAGGGCTGGGTGCTGCTCTGCTGGAGCTGCTGCCGGGGTGGGAGGGATGCAAACTCCCAAATGTGCTTTGGGCACTCACTGCCAGCTGTCACAGCATCTCCMGGAGGTGCAMAAAGATGTGCTGCACCTCAGGGGTGTCACAAAGATGTGCTGCACCTCAGGGGTGTCACTCTTCATGTTCGTGGTTCCTGCAGTCTCTGTTGGTGCTTTCCCCAAAAGGACAGGGCTGGTGTTTCTCCTGACTCACTGCTGCACGTGGAATCAGCTCAGACCCTCAGATGAGAGATCAATTTTTCCTCTCCCAGAAAGCACTGTGTTTCAGATTTGTTAATTTAGACTTTTTCACCTGTTAGATCTGAATTTTCCCACTTAAAGAGTTATTCCTGTGCTCACCAAAATGAGGTTTCAGAGCTTCAGAGCYAAGTGTGTGAGGTGCTGAGAAAGAAGTGCTAGATCTTTCCTTTTACCTCATTGCCTCCCAGTCAACTGAGTTTCAAATCCAGCTTATTAAAACTTGAGTCATGAAAATTACTGACTCTTCGCAAACACAAAGCTTTGAGTTAACTTCTTATTCACATGTCACAAAGATACTATTTATCAACTTAATTAAGGTGTRGAGAACATCAGACTCTCATTTTTCTTCTTAGCAAGCAGGTTAAAGAATGTTAAAAATTATATTAGCACAATTGGAAAATATGCCAGGGTAAAATATGGCAGTGGCGGGGCTGTGCTGTGTGTTGGAAATCTGAATGCGTTTCAGAGATGATTCCCACGTGGGGCTGTCACTTTGCTCCTCAAAATATCACAGGCTGAACAACATTAGGGACCTTCAGCTGGCTTTGAATCTTGTCAGAGCATCGTGCTGGGACAGGGGATGGCACAGAAGAGACAGGAGAGTGGGCAGGGACTGGAACAGCTCATCCAACGCTTTGGGATTTGTCTTCAAGGGCCAGTGGAGTCCTGGAACCACCCCAGTGTAGGGTTAGAGCTCTGTAATTCCTCACATGGAGAGTTTCATTCTGCTCTCAAAGGGCCTTTCCTTTGTGAGGCTCCTGTTGCTTTGAAAGGAACAATTACACCCATAAAGTTTCTGATGGATTTTCCTGTGTAGACAAGGCCTTCTATAACATCAGACTCATCTGTTTCCCAGCCAAACATTACAGCTTTAAAGCCATCATTGTTTCATTCATTTGTTTGGCATTTACCTTCCTTTTGATGCTGATATTGCCTGACATATCATTCAGTCAGTTGTTAGATGGAACAATTATTCCCCTTAACTGCTATTAGAAATGCCATCTATTTCCTTTTGTTAATTCCTCGGCGTCAAAGTTATTAACCATCCAATCCTCTCATGTTGTAACTACTGCACATTTCACTGCTCAGTGATCTGTATTTGCACCAAACATGAAAAGCAAACATGAAAAGCAAACCTCTCTATCCAGAGGCCCATCCTCTTCCCACCAATCAGGATTCTTTGCATCATTTTTCTTATTTTATGTCCATAGCTAAAAAAATGTTTTTATATTATCAGGGAGCCTGTTTTGTTTTGGTTGTTTTATTTTTTCTTGTACTATCAAATGCAGGAGAAAAAAAAAATCCTTCAAACTATTGAAGAATTTGCTTATAAACTACCCATGAAAATGCACATTGCAACAGGTAACACAGATTGCCTGTGGCACTGGCTTCCTTTAGCTCCCACTTATTTCAGCAAATAAATATGGTAATATAAAAATCAAGGATTGAATGTGTAACCTCTGGACTTTGCAGGCCAGTTTTTGTTTGTGTCACTGCAGTATTTTGAATATTCTCAAAGGTGTGTTCTTGCAAAAAGTGTTAGATGGGTGAGCAATCCACAAATTTTAACCACAAAGTGAATACCCTGCAAAGGAAAGCAAAAATTGAAGAAAAACCATTCCAAGTTTATGAAATAATTCAGAAGCTAATGTGCAATCTTAGCTTCAGAACAAGCTTTAGAACACTTCCCCAATTTAAGGAAAGTGTCCATGTACATCAGTTGATTTGACTAAACTGAAATGTTCTTAGCAAACCCACAAAACTGCCTTCATCTAACATCAAATGTCTGCTGTCCCAAAGGCAAATTCCTTACTGAGCTCCCATGGAGCAATGCAGTTTCATTTGGAAGCCACTGGTGGCTCAGGCTGCCCTTTCCGTGTCTGGGAGGTGAAGAGGCCGAGGCTGAAACCCCCCTTTACCCTGACTGAAATGTTCTGGGGGGCTCCCCAAAAGGAGCTGCTGCCCCAGGTTTGCCTGTCAAATCCTACAGCTAGGTGAGGTAATGAAGTGGAGCTCAGAAAAGAAAAAAAAAAGTCATCCTGCAAACCCTGATGTGTTCCCCAACCATAATTGGATGGGATTTCCCAGGGACTGCCTAACCGGCTCTGCACTCAGGGCTGATCCATGGGAAGAGCAGCACAAACCCTGCATTAACAGAAATGACAATTCAATCTCTTTTTAAATCAGATGTCAAGAAGGAACTTCATCATGACAATGTGAAGAGACAGTGA
Organism: Malurus melanocephalus; assembly: GCF_030028575.1. Taxonomy (NCBI): domain Eukaryota; kingdom Metazoa; phylum Chordata; class Aves; order Passeriformes; family Maluridae; genus Malurus; species Malurus melanocephalus. Next base: position 184,871 of record NW_026623647.1, on the reverse strand, counting down.
TGGACAGCCAGGTATTTATTAAGTTTTCCTTCCGAAATGCTGTACTCAGTGTCTCAAAAGGTGTCTCAGTTACTCGGGAAAGGTAAATCTGGCTTTTGGGAAGCCCAGCTCTGTGTGACCTGACCTTCCCTGTCCCTATTTGGATCATTCAGTATAAAGAAATGTTATATCCACTGCACAACTTCAGCAAGGTGAGAAGAAACATCTCATGATTTACTGTCTCCCTTAGCAGTGAGGCATAGCACAAGTGCCATCCATCTCTGGCATCCAGACTGCAATATTTGCCCCAGCACCGATAGAAATTCATGACCTTCTCTATACATTAAATATTAGGAGTTCTTGAGTGTCGCTGCACTTTGTCAAAATGAAACCGTCCCCCCGTAGAAAAGGGACATCGTAAATTAACACAGAAACAAAATTGATCAGCAAGTTTGCCAAAGTGGGATACARTGACCAAAAAACTGTTTCTTATGAAGTCAGAAAGACAAAATAATAGCCCTGTTGCATTCCAAGTACTAATGTAATCAAACAGTAACTGCTGCTGTTAATGTGACTTGTCAGGTGCTCTTCCAGAGCTTGTCAGAAAACCTGTAACAGGTTTTGTTGTGACTTTATTTAACACCCCAGTCACTCACTCTGTCATGATTTGCTTCTCACTTGTTACTGTAGGTGTTCCAACCTCTTGCACTTTGATGTTTCACAAACTTTGCCAGCAGTATATTGGATTTGTCAGCCAATTCTAAACTTGTCAAGTTTCTGACCATAACTTAAAACTACTTTTCCTCCCTCGACAGCAAAACCCAARGAAACRGAAGAAAACCYACAAGCCYAAACTCAAACCCGTCTCCAGAATGCAMCCYRTGGATTCTGGGCAGTCTGGGATGAGCCTGCTGCCCTCTCACATTCCCTTTGGAGTGGGCTGGTTGCTCACACCCAGGGTATGATGGCTCACTCACACTCTGAGGGGTGTGAACCTGGGTGGTTTGTGCAAAAGAAAGCAGAGAGAGGATTTAGTCTTTCAGGGGCATTGTTCCCTTCCTCTCCCTTTTCTCCTCTTCCCTTACAATGTATTTGAGCAATTTGAACAAAGCTTCTCCTGTACTCATGCTCATCCATCGGGGTGTACAATCCCAGGAAACAATCAGGGGTCATTGGAAAAGCAATAATGTCATAAAATATAGTAAAATCATGTTTGACTTGGCAGTTTCTGAGTGCCATGAACTGAGCACTGTTTTGGGGAGAATGAGGTGATCTGATGTAAAAATGGAGGGAACAGAGCACACGGATCCTTTCCAGCTGCTCAAAAAAATCCTTTATTCTCAAAAAGCTGCACCACATAAATTTCTGCTGGGTCACCGCCCTCAAACCTTCTTATCCAATCACATCTCAAGCACAGCCTGACACACATGACCTGTATCCATCCAATCACAGGCCCTGCAGCTGCTCACATGACCTGTGGCCTGAACCTTTCCCAAATTGTGAGATTGAACAGGGGTAAAGGAGCTCACTTTCCTCCATCTCCCATGATCAGAAGATATTTCACAGGCCACCTCCTGCATTTCACAGGCCACCTCCTGCATTTCAGATGTAATGAAAGAACAAATACAAGAGTGATTTGTGATTTATTCTCAGGTTGAAGGCACTTGGTCCAGGACTCAGTAGGAATCCCACAGCATGCAGATAACGTGGCTTTGCTATCAGAACACCGTTTCACAAGTGTCTTTGTGTTAATCAGAGTAATTAGTGCATTGGGASCCCCAGCTCAGAGGCATTTCCTGTACTGGGGGACAAATGCCTCCTACTGTGTCCTATCTCTAAAATCCAATCGCATCCAGGGCTGATACCAACAGCTCTGTCACAGACCTTTCTCCTGAGGATCATTCCTTTCTTCTTGTCCAATGAAGATATTCCTCCTTAGGTACTAATTATACAGCAGTGAGGTTTAAATTATCTTATTTTTCTGGAAATGACGGAGAAAAATGGACCCTGTACCCCACAATCCTGGGGGGGCTGATTTCCAGGTAATAATGCATCTTTTCTATGCAGCTCTTTTTTTTTCCAGGTGCATCTAAGCTGAAGCGTTGCAGCACTGGGTAAATTATAGTTTGCAAATGAACAATGGGGACTTGCACAGTGATTTWAAAAACAAAGAATGTCTTTTATCCTGTGCAGAAAATGAAGATGGAACAGGCTGAAGGCCATGTGAGGATGTGGTAACTGGAGAGGTGAAATTGTATGCTGAAGTTATCAATTTTGTGTTCTGAGTCACAAACAGGTTAAACATCACTGAAGTCAGATGGTGTAAAACCTGCCCAATAAATGGAGCTCGAAGCAAAACACATCTCTTCTGTTGTTTATGTTCTTCAAATATATTTTATCAATAAAAGCGAATATGTCAAAAATTTATGCTCCTGTATGGAGACAGAAACTGGAAACAAAACTGAGACACTGACTTGTGCCACTCCTTTAAAYGACACAGGGAAGGAAAGGCAATGACTCTTGTTTATGAAGATTTATGTGACAAGAGAACCAAAGAGAGAAGGCAGAAGGAAGCACCACATACAGCTTAGGAGARCTGGCAGGCTCAGAAAAACTTAATGAGCAATTTGGGGCCAATTAATGACTGGAAACAGCCAGGAGTGATAAGCAAAAGAACTTTCCAGTGGGGAAACGCTGNAAAAAAAAAAAAAAAAAAAAGGAAAAAGACTGCATCAAAATTATCTGCATTCATCTGTTTCTCTTGCTAAATGAAATAATCTGCAGCATCTGAAACTGAATTAATCCTTTAGGTACAGTGTCTTAACACACCTCCACTCTTATACGTGACCTCTGTGCCAGACCAAAATAGATATTTATGGCATRAATTATGTATGAATATATACACTTACATATGCACACATACATGTGAACAGGACGATGATTTATTCATCACTCCGAGACATTCTGGATRAAACAAGTGGAAACCAGTAGTGGAGGAGATGCATTTACACTGACAGAGTAAAAACTGATGCACATTATTTATGAAGCCTGTTCTGTCAAAGTGTGTTGGTTTTGATGATCCTACTCGAGTCAATGCCACCCTTATCTGTCAAGCAAGACACACAGCAATCTACTGCTTCTCTGAGGGGGAAAAATGGGCTCCCAAAAACGCACACCTTATTATAAATAAACATCAAGGCACGGTCAGATGAAAACATAAGCCTTGGTAGATGCGTGTTTTAATTGGCAGCAGACAAAAAAAATGAACCCAGCGTGTGTGTGAGCAGTCCCACAGCCACAGAGTASGATTTGCAGTTTGGAAATCAAGGTTTATATTTTCATTTCTGTTGGCACTGAAGAAGGCAGAGGAATAACTGTCAGAGAAATGGAAAGCAGCAGAGRGAAATGTAAAGATATTCTTCTTATTTGTCAGAAAATAAGAAGTTCAGATGCATCTTGTCATCGAAACAGTTTTGCTCCTAATGCTTCATTTTTCCTCTCTGTAGTTGAAGACTATTATAGAAACTAATAGAGGTGGGCAGCAATTTGATTTTCTGTTGTATGTGTCATTCTGAGATTTTGACAGGCTTTAGGTTCTTATAATTATACAAAACAAAACCAGAAAAGAAGTTTATTGGGAACGAAAATCTGATTTGTGGGTAGTTGAAATGTGTCATTCAGGTTYCAGAGATTTACATTTTCTAACAAGATAATCCACTTTCAGTTTTTCACAAAGAGAGCGATCAGGGCTTGTTTTTCTGTGAAACATGTTATTTTGATTAATGAGAAAAAATGGAAAAACATTTCACTGAAATATTTGTGTTGGGTAAAATTTAAATTTTATGTTGTGCAGGGACTCTGGCTCAGAGCACTGATATATAGCACTACAAAAATGAAGGAAGCTCCATGACAGCATTAAGTTAATTCTGGATTTACTCCAAAACCCCTAAGAGCAATATTTACTTCTACATTTTTAATAAGAAAAAATGTGCACAAGGTACAAAATATCCTCAGAATCACTAATAAGAAGGAAGAACAAACAGAAAAGAGGACTGAAAAATATTGCAGGAAGGAAGGACCYACACATCAACCAACATTTTGCATGGAGTTTAATGAAGCAAACATTGGAGGTTTGAAGAGATGACAGCAAACATCCATTTCCTGTATTTGTACTGCTGTGGCTTCTACATGATCTAACTGGAGATTTTCTCTTGACTGAGAAAATGTGTGACTATTACAGCAGGAAAGGTAATTATTTCTGCCCTTCAAATTTGCAGGTATTCTTAAAAAAGATGAATTTTTAAATCGCTGGCCATCTTKCCTGTAATCTCCCAGAGAAAGCATCCTCCAAGAAAGGGGTTGTGTTTGAAAATCCAAATATTGTTTTCTGTCAAACTAATCAATTCTTAGACAAAATTTTGCCTCCATATTGCACTGGCTCTGATCAGAGCAACCCCACTAACCCAGAAAAGTTCCAGAACTCTTCTCCTTCTCAAATCCGTAACTATTTTTGAAATCAAATGCTTTGCTTGACTTTTTGACTCTCTGACTTATTCTTGAATCTCCATCAACTTAAAACCATTTTGCATGAACGTTCACAACATCAGAGTGTGCTTTCTAAGCAGGAACCCAGAACTGAAGGTGACTCTGAACCATCAGATCACATCTGCATCCCTGAGCTCACAGTGACAAAATTCCAGCAGGCTGCAGGGATGCATGATGGAAATACACAGCACCAGGCAGGACCACGGTGTCTGAAGGGATTAAAGCAGCCCAAGAATTTCCTTTGTTCTCCTCACCAGCCAAAATGGAGAATAATTTGTAGGACACCCAAACTCCAGACAGTTCAGCAGCACTCGGGGTGCAGGGGTGAGGTGAGGCTGAGGTGACATTTTTGAGCTTTTTGGAAATAAGGGTTAGGTGGATGTTGGGAATAAACTGATGAGAGACAACACCTCATTGTATCAAAGCCATTTCTGGGCAAACCCTCATGCAAAAATTATCTCTAGCTGGTTGGTAACGGCCTGTTTTCACTCCACTCAGTCACAGAAACAGGGTTTTTTCCTATTGAATTGTTGCAGAGAGTTGTAAGTGAGGCCAGATCTTATTAGCACAACTGTTTTCCTTCTCTTCTTGCAGACTTTGAGCTCAGTAGGTCATTTTGTGCTACAGCTAATATTTGTTCTGCATAAATTGTGTTCAATTTGGTAAGTACGATTCAATAAATATAAAGAAAATGAAGATTCATTTTTAAATTAACTGAAAGTGAAGATTAATGAGTATGGGAGCATGCAGGGTTGCTTTATCTTTTAAAGCTAGGATTATCCAGAAATTTTAAAACTACAGGTGTAAAGATSTCATGTACTTTTGCAGTCACAGATGTGCTCTCACCTCATGGCTCACAGGATCCTTCAGTGACTGGAATGTCACATCACTTCTCCCCTCCCTTAAAGTGCCTTTTTTCATCCAAAGAAAATTTTATTAATGGGATTCAAATTAAAAAAAAAACAAAAAAAAAAAAAAAAACAACCAAAAACAAAACCAAAGCCAGCCAAACTTAATATGCATATTGGGACCAAATGTGGCCTTCATTTTATAGGGACTAAAACTAAAATCAGGTGAGATTTTATCTGATGAAAATGGAGAAGCTGAGCAGGTCTGTCAGTGGTTCACGTGTCTAATGAGAAGAAAACTGATCATCTCATGCCAGCTGCGAAGAAAACCAAGCAATTATCACCTCTGAGTTTAATAAAAGAGAGAAAGAAAAGCAAAAAAATAACTGTGGATTTGTTTTTCCTGCCGTGGCAACAACATCAGCCCCCTGAAGAAGTTACCACGTATTCAGGAAACTCTTTCAACCTTCACTGTAGAACTTGCAATAGTGTTTTTAAATTTAAGCATAAGCATAATGTTAAATTTYAGAAACAGCAAATAGTACTTTCCAGAGGCATCCTCTCTATTTATAGTGTTTTCCAGAGTGTGCAGACTCARAGAGGAAGGCAGAAATGTTTACAAAAATTTTACCATGTGAGAAAAAATGTTAAGGAACAAGTGTAAAACATGAAGGATATGAATGTAAATGTCTTTATAAAATACACCAAAGCTGTTAATTTTCYTATGGCCAAAAGCACTTGCTAATGACTAGAGGGAAAAACTTYCCAAAAAATTAAAGAGTTTGCTGGGAACAAGAGATTGATTTGTGTTTGCTAACTTGGACTAATGAAAGGAACTGCCAATCACGGTTGTTAGGAAGAAAATGTCTCGCAGCAGCTAAAATAGAGCTAAAAAGTTAAAACAATTCAGTGCTGGGTGCTGYAGGTATGGAATGTGCTCCACACAACAATCACAGCCCATCAAATGTGTCTGGACTACCTTGGCTGTGTGAACAAAATGTCACYGAGCTGCTCTGAAGTCAATTCTGTCACCTCACAGCCACATTAGCACAGCGAGGATCGGGGGCTGCTCTGTGCCCCAAATCTCAGTCAATAACATCCATTTGTGTTTGCCATTGCTGGTTTGGGATCACAGATGCTGCAGAACAAACAGAGGCAGTGCTGTTCTTGTCCAGGAGCTGTGTGCCATGCATTGCTGGGGCTGGGGTTATCATGGGACAGCGCTGAGAAATGTTGGTACGGGGAATAGCTGAGCCAATTAAAACAGCCAAAAGTTGGGAGATTACAATGGGACCACAGAGAATTTGATGGAAATCTCTCAGCAGCAGGCAATGAAGGCGACTGTTACTGGAAGGCAGGTTGCATTGCTGTTTGGGGTATTTAACAGCATCTCAAACACTTAAAAGTTACATTTGTAAGTTATATTTGTATTTCATTTGTTAAAACAAAGATTTTTTCTTTTTAGTAAATGGATTATTTATGCCAGCTATTGTCATTATACTCGTTGTTGTCTGGTTTTATCGGAAGGCCTTTTTAATTCAGTGAGACTGCTGGGGCTGTGCTGCGTGGTGCTGAGTGCATTTCTCTTATTCTGAATGAGAATTTTGATCAAATGTCCCATTTCTCCCAACTAGACAGCTAGTCTGTCAGGAGCAGTCTAAACACTCAATAATTATAAGGAAAAAACCGGAATTAAAACTAGGAACATTTTGTGCACTCTCAAAAAATCAGACTGGATGTTTTTATGGAKGTTTTTCATGGAGTGCAGCAARCACCCAGCATTTTATTTATCTCCTTGATTTTCAGTTGTGTTTTCCTCCCAGACTGGTCAATAAAGGACTTGCTGGTCATTCCCTGAAGTTTATCCAAGCCCCTGATTGACCTCCCTGGGTTGCCCAGTCCCACCCCAAGGGATGGGCTCCCTTSATCCTGAATAGCCATTGTTTCAACACTGTGTTCTCCAGTAAATTCAGGACTGCCTTTACCAGGAAACATCAATCTCGTTCCCAATCCTGTTAGAATAAACAGAAGAAAAATCCCAGAAAAAAAGGTAGCTTTGAGTGAGGGAAGCATCAGCTCAGAGTGGACTTGGTAGGAGGATGTTTGGAGAGAAGAAAAGGATTTGCTTATTTTTGGATTGTGAGCGATGCAGAAAAAAGCCCAAGGGACTACAACACTGCTTGGAAGAGCTGTTCCTATTCCTGGAAGTGGAGGAGCTGCTGGAGCAGGTGAAATTCCTGAGGGCCAGAGCTGAGCCTGCAGCCAGGGGTGATGCCACAAAAAGGCATCAATTCTGCAGATTTCTTTGGGAAATAAGTGAGGAATGAGGATAAAAAAACTGCAAAATGGATTTCAAGCCATGTGYAAGAAAAGCAGTTCCATAAGAGCARCCTCTGCCTGTTGGGTTGAGTTGGGGGCTGTTTGGGCAAAGGCCACATGAAATAAATTCATATTTTCTAATGTGCTGTTCTAGGGCTTGATGCTCCTTCTCTTCCTCCTGGTTTTATACCACATAAGCAAAACTGTCAGGTTCCAGGCATTGAAGAATTAGGCCCTGTGGCTTCCAACTGTACACAGGATTGGGACAACCCCCTCATCTAAGCCTYCAAAGAGTCTCTGGCAGGTAACAAAGTCAGAAGAAAAGTGCAATGTGAGGCTGAATTTCATTCCWTAGTAGCATGTTTTCATGCTGCATAATTTTTTGTCAATCCTACTCTCTATTTCACTATTGAAAGGGCTTTTCTCTCCATTCTTTCTTTCCTGATGCCNATGCCAATGATAACTGAGTTTGGCTTTTTTTTTTTTTTTATTATCCCAGCATGATAATTTTGCAGTAATCTTTCATAAATCTCAGCATGTTCTGAGAAAGTAAATGATGGCATAATTTATCACTATTGAAAATGCATTTTTTGCCATGACAGTATAATTAGACATTCTTTTCAGGAGACATATTAAGTATATACCAATGTATTAAAGCTCCTGTGCTGCAGATCCATTTAGTTGATTTATTCCTTGTCTCTGCCTTCCTCGCCTTATCATGATACCCACACAGGCGTGCATTCTCATTGCAAGAATAAAATAATAATAAAAAAAAACAAAACAAAAAAAGCTCAGGCAAGAAAGCAACACATTGTAAGGAGCAGTACCYGTAGGTTAACTAATTCAGGTGGGAACAGGATGCAATTTGGCTGCACTTTTGTACCAATTCGGAACGCATTAATTATGCAGCCATCAAAATAATTTCCCATGCATAATGCTGACCTCATTCACTAGAGGGCAACAAAACCCCAGTTTAAAAAGCCTCCGCCTTCTACTCTCAATGACAGAGCACTTTTAATAAGATGCGGCGTGGATTTCATAATGAGCTCCCGTTAATTTTCCATGAGCGCAGAGTTCCTCCTGAGCAGCCAGGCAGGCTGTGGAGCAGGGAGGATCAGGCTCCCCATAGGTGCCAGGAAGGGGCTGTTTTGGGCAGATGGGTGGGTGGGATTATTTGTTTGAACACTGTTATCTGGCCCAGGTTACCCCACAAACCCCCCTGGAGCTTGTACTGCTTTTGGAGATCAAAGCCTGTGGGTTTATGCAGAGATCACAAAGATACTCACGTTCAAACTATTTAAACTGTGGCAATGGAAAGCTCTCATCCATCTGACTGGGCTTTGCTTTTGATCAGAGAGGTTTGGGGGGCGTTTGCTGCCCCTGAGCTCTGACATCACCTTCTCGCTCTGACTAAAGGAAATTAATATTTTCATGCTCAACCAAACTGCAATAGAAACCCTTTGCTTGTAATTTTGAGGATGTTTGTTAGGAAGTCTGAAAGAGTTGATACTATCTCTGCCAACAGTCTAACAACTAATTAGTTTACTGTGGGCCACCACGTTGGCTCTGCTAATTTAATTTTGAAAAGTTCACTCTGCATAATAAAATCTGGTTGCTGGATCTTCTCCTCCAGTTGTAAATAAGAAATAGCTATTACTGTTATGGTCTGTTGAAAAAGGGCTTCATACACTGTGAAAAAATGATTACACAGACACAGGCCCAACCAATTGAAAAATAATTATGTGAATTTGTCTTTTGTCCTCAGATGCAAGTAATGGCTAATGCAAATAAACTGCCAGAGAAGTATTTTATGTGCCTTTTATAGTGTGAATAAGAATACATTTAACCCATTTTTGATTAATAGATGGCAGGTTGAGTTTTTTTCTGCTGGTTTTGTTAGAGAAGACAATGATTAGGGCCGGATGCAAACACCCATCTCTCAAAGCAGTYGCTCCCAGAAACACATCCTTGGCCTCTCCTTTAAAGGGGCTCATCCCMAGAGGTTTCCAGTTCCACACAGATGCATTCCTGTGTTTCAGAGGCAGTGCWAAGATTAGGAAGGGGTGGGGTGATGCTCAGGAGGGGAGAGATGTACAAATACATTTTTCTATTACACAGTTGACAGCCCCTTGGGAAAACAAGTCTAAGAAATGTGCAACCTTGAAATGCGTGCACGCTGCGAGGGATATCCTCAATGTGAACCCTGGGCTTTTCAGTGTCCTCAATCATTTGGCTCTGCTGGGGAAGGGGGATATACTGAAACTCCTAAGCAAACAGAAGGGCTTGATTTTGGTTCTTTYTGCTTTTAGGAAGGTGGAATGGGCTGTCCCTGCTCCACCCCCTTGGCAGGGCCCTACAGCCCCCACACTCCGTGCCTGGTTAGCAATATTCACCCTGCACACAGTGCAGTGTGACACATTCCCTTCCCACCAAAGTATTTAACAATTTCCTTTGAAATGCAACTCATTATACAAAAGCAGAACTAAATAAAAAAAATACTCCAGAGAGAGAACAGATTGCTAGATATAGATTAGATGTGCAGCCTAATCCTTCACAAGCATTAAATATTTAACATAATCACACCACAGGTGACAGGAAGATGTCTGCATTGTTTAATTAGACTTAATTAAACATAAGGAAAATCTAATACTAATTCAGGTCTAGCTTTTAAATTGATTACAAAAYTCTCTTTTTAAAGTACTTTTGTATCCGGAAAAATGTATTCTTTCGTTCATTAGCTGGGGAATCCTTGCCATGCAATGCTCAAAGCCCATGAAGAGACGATCTGTTGTGCTCAAAAGCCCATGGATGAGAGGAACTTTTCTCCACTGGGTTAAGGACAAAGCCAGAGGACTTGGCACTTCCAGCAGAATTTAATGCTGAGCTCTTTTGGCCATATTTTGTCGAAGCCATTACACTGGGGACATCATTTTTTTCTATTACCTCTTTTATGGTCTTATTGTTTACAAGAAAATAGATAGAGCATTTAATTATGAGATGGACTTAATGTTCTATAACAACTCCTGTATGCAATCCATTGCCTCTGGAGCTCTGCTCACAACTCACATTAATGCGACAAATGARAAAACCCAAACTAAACAGTGTAACAGAGAAGATGTTTTGTGAGGGGAGGGGGATACCTAATGCTATCAATCATTCCCTGATAATATTCTCACGTCTCTCAGTTAAAGTTATGGTTCAGAACTGTGTTTAAGCACAGGTGAATGCAACATGAGCAGTCGAAGAACAGGGAAAATTTATGCCATGCTATTTTGTTCCCCAATCACCTTCTTTAGTGACATTAAGAGGAATAGCTTGATGAAGGCCCAACCCAAAAGGAGTATCCTCATTAAAGTATTATTTTCTCTACAAAGTAAAAGCTAGGATTAATGAAACCAAGCCATAGCCATCAGAAATGAATGAATCAATGCAGTGAGCCCCAGCTCTGCCAGGCAGCAGTGATCAAAGTCAGYTCCAGAGATTACCAAACTCACTGCTGCCTGTTGATGATGTGATATTCTATATATCATTGTGCCACCTTAGATGAAATAATTTATTGATGCAATATTGCAACCAGAGTACTACAGCTCTGCTTTTAGTSATAGTTTGTTGGTTTACTTGATGCTATTGCTGCTTTCCACCTCCTCTGAATTTTGGGCAACTGCAACTGATTTTTTTGGGTAGAGGATACAGGCTGTGAAAATTACAAGTGCCAAATTTTGGGTTCCAGATGTGTATTCTCTAAATGTGAAAGCTGGAGCTGCTTTGCCTCTGCTGGGTGTGTGTTCACAGATGTGAAGGAGGGGTTTGTATCATGCCCAGGCAGTAGGTTCCTGATCTGGATTGGTGGGACAGAAATTTAAATTTCTTCTTTATTTAAAGAAATTAGATCTGCACTGAATTGCTGCTGCAAGTTTGGAACAAGAAACAGCAAAACACAAAAGAGTTACAACAATAAATACCCTCAGTGCAGGTTAACAACACACAAACTCCTGCTCACACACAGAAAATGACTATTTTTTTTCCTTTTCTGTGGCAGAAAGAGGTTCAGGCCTTTTGCTTTTTGCTCAGCTAACCTTTGTCATGTGGTGGTGGTGAATCACACCCTACTTTCCTTTCTGAGTGCTCAGTGCATGCACTTTGGGGTGTTTCTGTCTGTGTTTGATAACACAGCTGATGAAAGCCATCCCCATGTCCRTGGTGCAGTATCTGAGTCACTATTGTCCCAGTCAAATTAGGGTTTATCTGCAGAGAATTATTGGGTAGGCTCTGGAAATTGCCACRTTTACAACAGAGAATAGATAATAAGCTTGCAGGAAATAAATTTCAAATGATGGGCAGAAATCAAGGGAAATTTCTATTTTAGGCAGGCTTTTTTTTTTTTCCCCAGGAACAGGAGAAAATAATGGAAACAAAATTCTACAAACAAAGATAGCAATGAAGGATGTCAATCAGAGGGAAGAAAAATCAGAGGGAAGTACTGTAAGAGGAGGAAAGTAAGGGAAATACTGAAAATGAGTGAGCAGCACAATCCTTCCACATATGAAGTATATGATATTCGAATTCTAGACCCAGGAAAGGAAATGTTGCAGGYTGAGAACATTTTCCTCACAGGAACTGTGATCATTGGGAGCATTAGCCCTTGGCAGAAAGTATCCAGCACCCAAAGGGAGGGGATGAGGCCATGGGGGTGATGAATTCCCACTTACACAAACCCAGCTCAAGGTTGATGGAGTGCATATCTATATTTTAGGGCTCTCCTCTATAGGAGGCACATTGATAAACTGGAGACACTACTGAAGGGAGCAATAAAAGTGATGAAGTGGACGCAGTGCTTGTCCCAGGTAGTCAGGCTGAAGGAAATGGATTTGTGCCGTGTGGAGGAGCGGTGACAAACAGGGGACAGACGGGTTACAGCTGTAGAAATGACTGAAGGATACTGCCTGGTGCTTCAGTGAGAGATCAGTGCATTTCCAGCAGTTCAACACCGATTCCAGAAGGCTGTGATTGAGTCACAGCAGTCTCTGAGGGTGCCAAGACCAGTCCAGAAAAATCCCCTGAGAAAGAGAATCCATAAATATCTCAGTGGCGGTGCTTCCCTTGTGTCCTGCCCTCTGGAGAGAAAGGAGAGGTGTTGATCCTCACCAGGAGGARTCCCTGGCCAGTCCTGCCCTCCCCACATGGTCACTCTGGCAGGAGGGGTGGCACATCCCCAGCCCTGGCTCTGCCCCATGTCCTCTCCCAGGTGAATGTTCCCTCCAGGCCAGAAACTCCGGCCACAGCTGGGCAGAAAAAGGAAAATGTCCATCTTGTTCAACAGGAGAACAATTAATGCAATTTTCCCTGTGCTGGGCCCAGAAAAGGGCAGAAAGAATTGAGTGGCAGCACTGAGACACCACCTGGGAGCAGCACAAACAATCTGAGTGCCTGTCCTCACTCATGGATAAATCCCAAATATCTCCAACATCATCCTTTGAGATAAACTTGTGCTAAATGTACACAAACAATGCCTTAATAGAGTGATCCAGCTTTCTGTTTCAGACTGTGTCATGGAGTGTGGGGGGTTTTTCCCTTCTAGAAAGTGTTTGAAGCAAACTGCAGACAGCAGATCTCACACATCCTTTCGTGGGCTGATTTCCACCGTGTGTAGGTTTCAGCTTTACCRCAGCCCCTCCCTGGAGGACATCTGGAATCCTCAGCTTTGTACCAGAGTTTCAATAGGGGAATATTAATGTTTAAACTATAATGGGTCTGATTTAATCTGATTTCATTAACATTTTATTAACAGCTGTGTCTAGGCAGTCATTTTAATCATTTAASTGTATTTCGGGAGTGGGATGGGAGGGTTTGAGCAATTCGGGGGAAATGACAATCCAAAGTCAGTYGAATGCTGCAGTTTTTCTCAAGCACAGCTCCTACACAATCCCAGTTCAGGTCAGTTGGCCATTACCAGGGCAAAGCATGTGCTGTACAAATATCTTTGACATTCCTACCCACTGTAAACCCAGGGAGAATGCTGTGTGCTGGGGCTGTGCTGAGCCCCACTGGCACACCAGCAAATTAATATTTATCATTAAACCCTGCAGCCTTTCAGACTTCTGAGTTGTCAATAAAGACATTTTGAGGTAAAAACATCCAAGCACTAATTTTATCGCAAAACTCTTGTTAATGTCAAAAGATACTTCAGCTGTTGATGCACATTGAGCTGTTGAACTTTGTGTTGGTGGGAGTAATTGGTTTTAGTAATTCTAAAATTAGGATTACTCTTCTCAGCCACCACCGGGCCTGAGGAGAGCAGGAGAACATCAGCAGTTCTGCTTTGAGTGCCATCCATCTCCTGAGCTCCCTGTGCCATTGGCAAATGAACAATGGGATTTCTCCACCTCATCGTTGGAAATAAAACCCGACATAAAATCCTGTAAGACACAACATACTCCAGCACTTCATACCTAAACTACCTCCAGTTATTCTGAAGCTCCTGAGCTTTCAGCGTTTCACAACACAATCATTTCTGGATCACAGAGAGAAAAAAWTTGTGCATACTATACAGCACTGCATCAAATCCTGACATTTTTAAAGACTAAAGGACTTGAGAAACAACCTTCTGCTCCCTCCCCCCCAAGATAGCGACAAACAACCAGAACTCAAACATAAAATTAAATACAGTTTATCTCCTCTGTGACATCTCTATTATATACACCGAATTGGAAGAAGTTTACAATAATAACTTTCCCTCTCTAATATGATGCTTATTTCAAGCACTTGAAAACAGAAAATAGCTCCGAACATTCTCGCTCTAAGCYTGAGACCTCATTTCTCTTCACATTGCAGCCTTAGTCGTAATTCTTATCCTGGTTTATTCAAGAGCAAGCACTCCATCTCCCACATAAATTCTTCTGGATTTCCAAGAACACTGATGCCAGCTGAATGTGACTGAAATAAGTAAAACGTGGGTTCAGTGAGAGGCTTCTGATACCACGGTGACTTCGTTTAATTCTGAAATTGAGGAGCAATATGGTAAACTCACAAAATGCAGCCATCCCTGAACCATTCTATTAAAGGGTGTGTTCAGGTAAATGAAACCAAATTGATGCGTTGAGTTTTGTACTTAGGAAAACCATTTTTTTCCAGTTGTGCTATTGGTCGTAAGTCAGAACAGAAATCCCAAAGCTCTGGGCGCTCCCTCCAGACACTGCAGYGCTCAGATGTGCTCAGCACATGTTGGTGATGTGCTGAGCTCTGCAAACAGTCAGAGGGCTCTGAGCCAAGCAGCTCCAACCCTGCATCCCCCAGAAAGACAAACCATGTGGGTTCTGCTGTATCACCCTCCCTGAGCTCAGCACACCTCTGAACGAGCACCAGCACACATCAGTGGGATGTTGCCAGCACTGCACACTGTCAAATTAACGCTGTTAAACACRAGGCCTTTGTTTACAGTGTGGAAATAAGCTGTTGTTGAACAAACGAGGGGGTAAACATTTACAGAGCTGGAGGAAAGACTGCACAGCCAGAGCTGGGCTGAGGGTGCTGCGTTCCTTTCTCCTGTAAGAAAAACAGGCACAAAATTATTGCAGYGCAGTCACTTGCAGTGGAGTGATTTTTCATGATTCGTTTTCTTCATGGGACTGAGCAAACTTGAGCAAAGCGCCAGAAGGAGTGCAGCTTTCTGAAAATATTGAACTTGAAAGCAAAGATGCTCAGTGTGAAGATAAAGGGCTGATGGAACAGACATCCTGYGAAAACATTCACGTGTTTGGGACTGAATATGGCAGAGGAAAGAGAAGAGACAGCACATCACCCTTAGAAGGAAGGTCTGGCTCCTCAATATCACTCCAGCCATCCCATGGAACCCTCAGCAATGGTTCTGTGGTGCCTCTGAGGAAGGAAAGCCTCACCCAACATCCCTACAGGGATCAAAATCCTCCAAAAGCAGCACAAAGCAAAGGCTCTGCCATGAGAGTGCTGTCTCAGGGAGAGCGAAAAGTGAGCAGAGAGGTGGGAAGCTTTGAGCWCTCCCATTTTTCAGCACATCTTTGTGAGCACCTTGTTTTTTTTCTGAAAGCACAGGTTTTGTCTGGGTCTTATTCAAAGCAGCTTTCTGTTGTGACCTCATTTAAGTCAATTGGACATAAAGGAGCAAAGCAAAACAGAAATGGAGGAGCTGTATTTTTAGCAGTCTGAACTTAGACCTCCTTTAGTCATCACAATTTTGGAATTCAAGTTCATCACCACAGAGACTGTCCACRGAGGATGTTATTACAAAGAACAAAAAGAATCCTGTACTGCTTGTCATGGCCTGAGCTTACTGTGCTGATAAAATTTATCCTGCCCCACACACATCTGCAGTCATCAGTCGTTATAAAACAGGTGAAACCCCAGAAATATGGGTATGTATTACAAATACTTCTTTAAGACAATGACTTCCTATGCACAGGTGAACTTTGGGAATCCAAASGTTTGGACTACTCCATCCAATTTATTTATAGACAATAACTTACAGATATTTGTGTGCACGGAATACCATTAATATAAATCAGCTCATAATATTTTGGTAGTGATATCAGTCTAATTTGAATTTTATATTGCACRGTAGACTTGAATGCTAGACTTGATTTTTTTAAAAGTAATTAATGAGCTAAGCTACCTGAGAGAAAAACAAAATGATGATTATAATTAGAMGTGTTCCATGGCTGCTACCGACTGTTTAGATGTACTTACAGGTAGCATTTCTAATTAAAACCCCCTTGATGCTGAGACATCTCTCTGTTCATTCGTTATTAAAAAAGTGGGACTTTTTCTGCATTAAGAAATCCCTTAATAGAAAAATAATAGAAAAAGTTACATGTAATTACATTCTCTGTGCTATTTGTGGTGAGCAGTTCCTGTGAGAAAATGAGCTGCAGGTGTGTAAGAGTAAGAAGTGCTCTGATTTCACTTGTTTGGAGTATTCCACCTGGAAAGAACTTGGGATTTAGGCTGGCATTTTCAAAGGAGCCTGAAGGGGTTGTGGGGGTTTCAGGGTGTCTGACTCACTGAGGGCTCTGTGAAAATGGTATAACTTGGGGRAGAGAGGAGGAAAAATGAATCACCCCAAGATACTCCACGGAGAGCTGTAAAATCACAGGGAGTTACGAGCACAGTCCAGGTTTGTGCCCGTGAGCCTGGGATGTGTGACACTCTGCAGCAGGTGAGGCTGAGCAATGTTTTCCCAGTCCAAACAGATTTCAAGCCACTGTTTGCAAACACAAATTTCAGTCATTCACRAAAGAGRMATCTGTAATGCTGCAGCAGTGYTCAGTTAGATTAATTAGCAGCCAASACTCTGCTATTCCCATTTCCAGTATCAGCTTAAATACTCTACATACAGGGGAAAAAATGCAACGCCCAAACTCCATTTGCCACATTTCAGGGCTGGCAGTGAAAGTTTTGGTTACATTAAGGGAGTTTCTTTCTGCCACTGCCCTAAACCAGGGTTGAGTGTATTTTCTCCTCCCCACCTCACTGTGCCTCTCTCATCTGGGATGGCTGAATGATGCTCACATTGTTGTTGATGCAATTGTGTTCAGGATTTTTATTGTTAACTCACAATCATGGAATGGACTGAAGGAGCAGCCCTTCTGCAGATTCAGACTGTCCAGCCTTCGGTGATTTCACTGTGGTTTGCACCACATCATAGCCCCATCCCATCATTTGCGTTGTTATCCTTTGTGAGYGAGAGCAGTCGTGTTAATAAGCTCCAGCAGCAGTAAATTCTGCCTCCTGCTTTGCATCAGTGCCAAAAGGTGAAGGGGAAGCTGAAATGAGGTATAATTAAGTCCAGAACTGCATGTTTGAAAGACAAATAGCTGCTTCAGATGATCTGAGGAGCTGGGAGATAATCCATTTTCCCACCAAAATCCCTCTCCTGGCCCAGAATTTGGCTGAAAGAACAAAGGACACAAATCAGCCTTCTCTCCTTCTCCAGACTGTGCTTTTATAAAGCAGGGATTTATACACATTTGCTGTGTTCAATCACTTCATGATCATTAGATATGAATTTCATTTTTTTTTAAAGAAGTATTTTGAGGAAGCATCTTAAAAGGCTTTTTGGAACAACAGACATGACTTTGAAGATGAGTCAGGGAGTGCAGGATGTGTGTTCCTGTCTCCAAAACCACTGGGAACTTTGGAGCCAGAAAAAAACCAATATCACAGTGGGAAGTGAGGGAACCTGTTTGCTTTGATAGCAGGTGCCTTGCTGTCCAGAATGTGTACACCAGAGAGGGTTGGGACAGGATCAYGTGCACTGAAATGCCAGAAAGTCAAAGTTGGAGAGAAGGATAGGAAAAAAAAGAAAATGAATGGATGAAAAAATGCCTCTATGTTGCATAYTTTTGAAGGACGGGCTTGTGGAAAAGAACAAAGAGTGAATAAAGCCACCCTGCTAAGTTTAAAGTGCTCTTTTGATATCAAGCATGCCACTTTCTCCTGTGGGAAGAATAAAAAAAGACATCTCTGATGATTTCTTACTGATTTAGTGGGGTGGGGTTTACAGCTTAATGATGCTGAATTTTGGGTTTGTTCATACATTGCAGCATGTCCAAACTGTTCTCAGCAACAATCTCAGTGAATTTGGGAGTTTGGCTGCTTTGATCCAGGGCAGCCCAACTCAGTAGAAGAACTACCTGGACTGGAATTTTTATTGCTTCATCTAMAATACTTTGCTTGCTGCTAGAATARAAGCAGAGTGCTGTGGACAGGTGCACAGATTTATGTTTGTATTGACCACTTTTGACCTGGATTTGACTAGTGAAATTGCAATATTCATAATGGGAAGCCCTTGGCCTGATTTCTGAGGTTCTCTCTCTTTCCAGTCACATGCAATATGCTTCCTTATTAATCTGGATCACTGTGACACTTGTTTTGCACACAGAGCACTGAGTTTCTGGCTGTGTTTCTCGGTGATGTTGTGCTCAGGAACACAACAGGATATTCACCTTTTTCTCTGCACTTCCATCCACTTCCATCTCGGGTAGATGGCTTAAAACCCAGGAGTGATGCAGGTAATTGAACATGTTGGAAAAAGGGAGAAACTACTTTAGGCTTAAGTGGATTTGTAAGGCACATTGAGAAGTTCTTGGGGAGTAAATGAGGCATGGRGCAGTCAGCAGTGGGGACAATGGGCACCAGAACAGACATCCCAGCCAGCCCTAAAACACTCACACGGACCAAAGGAGAAAGACAAAGCAGCCACATGACATTTCTGTAAGGAAAGTGCAGTGGGATTCAAAACAGTTAAATATTCAGTAATGAAGGAAAGCATTTGCTTGTCATCCACGGCCTGACAGCTGCTGTCATGGGCATCAGTGAGCTGTGCCAGGAATTCCCAGAGTAAGGCATTATTCCTGCAGGGGGAAAGTTTTTTCTTGGTTTGTTAATGCTTGCCTGATGTTGTTCACAAAGTTAACTACAGGCAAAAACATCCACAGTGAGTGTACATGTAAGGATGAGATTTGCACACTAAATCAAGCAGCTACAGGTCCCAGGGCTGTTCTCATGCAGTGGTGAAAGTGTGAAAAACTTCCCAGGAGAAGAAAATCACAGATACACTGTGCTACACTGTGGCCAGATGAATCTTATTGCCAGATGTAAAACTCCTTTATTAGAGGAAAGGTGAGAAATGGGGATTGAGGGGAAAGATGTTTCTGGATATTCCTTTTTCAGGTTAGATTYGTGGGCTTTAATATCTGGTTTGTTGGTTTTGTTTTGTTTGGTTCTGTTTTTCCCAAGCACTGGTTGAACTCATACAGGGCATTACCCCTCCTTGCAAGAACAGGARAACATTTTTTCAGATCTTCTCCTATTCTGTCAAGTTTCATCCCCTAAAATCTCAGTTTATGCCGGACCAATAAAAACTCTGAGTTTGGTATGTAAAAATCTCTGATAACTCATCCTGAGCTGGCTTTGCTCAAYGCAACAARAAKTTAAGGACTTCACTCTTTCCTTGTCCTGGCTGCCAGGGACTGCAGCAGCACAGAGCACAAGATCTGAGAGAAAAAGTCCCTCTGGCAGAGTCCAAGTGGCACAGAGAGAACAAGAGAAGAGACGCAGGGGAATTCTCAGGGACAGGGAGCTGAGAGAGATGAGCACCCCAGGGGAAAAGGATGKGTTCTGATGTTGATTCCACTGAATAATCGTTCCACAGACCTCCGTGAGCCATTTGGAAAGAGCACCTAAATATAAAATAATACACAGTCTGCAGGGGAAGGATATGGTTTCAAATAGCCTTTGTGAGCACGCTGGAGCAGTTATTTTTCATAACAGAGTGCAGCATGGATCCTCTCTCTGTGGGTGCTCTGGGTGAGATAAGTGACATTTCCAGAGGATCCAGGGAATGCCATTTTATCTCCATCATCTCCCCAAAGCCCCCATGGCCACAGATGACAATCCCAAAGTGCAGAGCCTTGCCCAGAGGGGCCACKCCAGCCCTGTGCCTGTGCCTCACTCAGCCACAGCCTCAGACAAACACCTTCCCTCTGCTCTGATCTCCTGTGCCATGACAAAGAGGAACAAGGAATGCTGTGCCACAGTGCCAGGGCTTGCACTGCCCGGGAAATATCCAGGTGATGACCCCATTGCACAAGAGAGTGCCCCAAAATCACAGCAGTGCYGAGGGGCAGCTCACACCCAGCAGCAGCAGCAGCCAGAACAAGCAGATTACCAGCAGCAGCAGCATTTATTGTAAGATATCTCTCCTTTTCCTGTCACTAAGCCATATGAAGCATTTGCTGTAGAATTATTCTTACATCTCTTCTGTTGATAAGCTACTTAGCAAGGTAGAGTTGAAGCTAATCTGAGTGCTGTATGAAAAATGTGATGTGCTATTGCTCTGTGCTGCTGTTTGATATTTGGTCGCCTCTTTCCAGGTACCTTTTGTGAATTGCAGCTGCTATCTCAAAGGTAAATCCTTGGGCCCATGCACAGGTTGTAAAAAGACCTTGAAAGCAGAAGCATTCCTGAGCAGAAGAAGGGGAAAATATTTGCTCACAGTCTGCATCTGAGAGCAAGGGAAGGAATTTGGTATCTTGAAACAAATTCCTTCTGAACTGCACAAGGAAGCAATAAGATTCTGCTTCGCTCAAGTTTGATAAATGACTTATTAATACAGAAAATCTATTTCTGAAGAAGAAAGTTTATGAAAATACATCAGGCCCCATTGCTGTGGTCATATGACTGATATTGCACAAAGCAGCCAGTGTCTTGCAATTATTTTCTACTGTAAATCTTCTGAYAGTCTAAAATAACTCAATCAGGGGTTTTCAACCACTGAAGTTTATAATTTCAAGGTTTTCCCCTCCTCTAATCAGCAGTTTTATAACCTACTGCTCTTCCTTCAAAGAGAGCTGGTGATGATCAGTGTTTATTCCAAACCATTTAAGAAGGCAGCTGTTTATTAAAGTGCCAACAGCTATGATTGATTTCTGATGCTCATGAGTGCATCTGTTTTCTAGTTAATGACATCACTGCAAGCAAACAGATCCTGCAAGCTGGGGCTCTAATGGAGAACTAAAGCAGCCATGCCTTCTCTATAAAAAATAAATTGATTTCACTCAGAAAAAGAAAATCTATTAATATGTCAAATGTTCAAGTTACATTCCTGCCAATTGGCATTCTTATATGCAACTGGCATTTCCTCAAAAAGAATCTGTGGGTTAACAGTGTTTGTATTAAAATCTTTAAAGAGGACATCTGTTAGTTGAAATTCCAAAAGTAGTGACTGATTTATGATCTAGTAAATCACATCTGTACATGGTAAAAAAAAAAAAAGACTGAACTGCAGCGAAACCAACATCTGTCATCAGGCAAATGCAGGCCTCGAGAGTGAATGGAAAATAGAAGTACTGCAGGTTGGGAGGGTTCCCCTTAATTCTCTTCCTTTTGTGGTSTTTGAGATAAGGAATAAAAATGAGCATACTCCAGGCTTCACTGAAACTTGYAAAAGTAATAGCTTTTTAAACCTCATTTCTTGGGGCCCAATTCTATCTGGTATAAACCAGCTCACTCCATATTGGCTTTACCTTTTCCTGCCTCCCTGAGAATGCACTGCAGGCCCCAGTGTTGTYGAGAAAGCATTGACAGTATCTCCTTTTAAGAGTCTCTTTTTARTACAACTTGATTTTTCCTAAAGAAAATATAAAGAGCATATGCAACCCTTTCCTTTGCAATTCCTCCTGTGCATCAAACAGGGATGGGGAGCGAAAGGCGCTGCCGCCGATCCGCCTTCCCCTGGAAATCTCCGGGAAATGGTTCATATTTGATGACAAACAGGGTTTGTTTGATGTGCTCAGAGACTCAGGAACCCTGACCCGAGGTTCAGCAGAGGCAGAGAACAGAGCTCATCCTCAGCACGGGCTCTGCTGCTTCTGCCACATCCTCGGTGCAGCCCCAGCTCCATCTCCCTTCCCTCTCTCTCTCCTCACTAAACGCCTCTTTTGGTGTGTGCCTGACATTTTGCCTGACTCTGCAATTTGAATTGAATCAGAGGCACTGCACCTTCAAAAGCAGACATTTAAAATTCTGCACACTGGAAAAAAAKAGAGGGTTTTTAAAAAATCAGAAATAGTGAAACCAAACTTTGAGGCCTGAAATAAAGCCTTCAGTTTTCCCGGCTTTTGAGTCCTTTTTTTTCTTCTTCCCTGGATCTTGACCTGAGTATCAGCAGCTTCTGAAATTTGGAAATATTATTCTGCAGCAATGCCTGCTTTCTCCTGTTATTTCATTGTCTCTGCTTTTCTTTTTGCCTGCATTYTTCCACCAGAGCACCAGGGAACAGYGCTGTGCTCCTCACAGAAAGCAGGACATGACCTGTTCAAAGCCTAATGAGCCTAACCTCATCCAGGTTTAAATATTTAGCTTTGAGACTAAATTTAACCCTACCCTGCCAGTTTTTATTCTTCATTTTCTAACTTTTCTCTCAAATTATAACTCTGAATCTCATATCCTTTCCTAGCTTYGCTCATAAATTCAATCCACCTACAAATAAAGAGAATCATTCCCTATTTTATCTTCTTACATCTTGAAAGAATTAGAGATTGGATATAAGAAACATCAGAAGGTACTGGCGAGTCACTTGACCTGCAATCCATGGCAAAACTCTTTTGGTTGAGTGGGTAAATCCCTTATTTTTACCCAAAACAGGACTCTTGTAGCACAGTTTGATYCAAAAGTGGCAGAAGCACCAGGGCAATGGATCTCACTACTGCTTCATGCAACAGTTTCAAACCTGCAGACCCTTAATTTGTCTCATTAATGGCTCCATATGATCATTCCCCATCAATAGTGGGATAATAAAATCCCATTTGTTTCAGGAAAAGGTTTTGTGCAGCATTTCTAGCATTAAAGGTAACCATGCACCTTTCAGTGAAATGCTTCCATGTGATCACAGAGCTGACATCTGGAAGCCTCAGTACTTGTTTTAGTTTTCAAAYAGGGAAATAAACCTAGGGAATTGGCTGGGAAATCTCATCCTGTGCCTTCAGGGAGTTTTGAGAAATGAATAACCTTTCCTGTGATTACAGTGGAAATATTTAACATGGAGGGTAAATAAATGTTTTGCAGAGGGTTTAGTTAATTCATACTATCAAATCAGTGGACTCGTTTTGCAATGTTTGATACCATTTCATTATATTAATTAGACAACRTATTCAATAACAAAAACAAGCTTCTGACAGCTTTGGAACAAGCAAAAAAAAAAAAATTGGAGTTGTTTCCTCATGACTTTTTATAGCTATTTTTAATTTGCTCTTCATGAAACTTAGGGGAGGAATCCTAAACATTGACCTTTCCCACAACAGCTCAGTGCATTATGCTGCCCTTACTCCGCGGGTAAGTGCTTTTCTAACCATCCCTGATGCTGAATTTGATATCCTAAACATTTTCATTAAACTCATTTTTTTGGGCATGCATTATCACCTCAGGTAGCCGAGCAGTGAGTGCAGGTCCCGCTGTGATTGCGCTCAGCACGCGCCCGCGTTCCCGGGATCCGGCGGCAATTACCCGGCAAAAGGTGCAGTGCAGGAACGTGTTGGATGAGTTATGGCTGGGGAATTAGCTCCAGCAGACACAGCAATCGTGCTGGAGCTGATTAGATGGTTTGAGGAATTACACTGATGCGTTTTTTAAAGCTTGTCGTTTTGTTTCCCGACAGCGCTGAGGGTTGGGTTGTGAGCGATGCTCACACAGGGTCAGGTCACAGAATCACGGGGTCAATTAAATTGGAAAACAMCTCTGGGGATCTCTGAGTCCAGCTCATGACCCAACATTTCACCAACCAGACCACAGCACTCMRTGCCACATCCARTTGTTCCTWGAACAGTGACTCCACCACCTCCCTGGGCCACCCATTCCAGTGTCTGATCACCCCTTCTGTAAGAAATTCATCCTAAATTTCAACCTAAACCTCTCCTGGTGCAACTTAARACCATGTCCTCTTGTCCYGGARAAGAGTTCTCTGTGTGTWGGAAGATGTCCTTGCATTTCCACAGGGGTTTGACGGTAATGGTAATCAACAGATAAAAACACCAGAGGGRCCAAAATGTCTTGAGGTGACTGAACTGTAGGAAATCACATCCCATTAACTCTGCTGCTCAGAGAACAATTGAGGATTTTTGTTTATTTTTGGTCTCATTCTCAGATGATATATGGCCATGCTTTCTGAATGCAGCAGGCATTTCAACATTGACTGTATAAAGAGGAAATACTGCCATTATTTCAAAGCTTTAGGGAGGATAATTTAAGGGACCAGTTTCCTCTGATTTTGAGATGGGAAATTGCCAACTCTCCTTACAGCTGACCAGGACACTCACCAGATGCACTCAGCATTAGCACATTGTATGCTTTCAATGCTGA